>NW_021940864.1:4467945-4566601 GCF_001715985.3 Manacus vitellinus
ACTGGGTTACACATTTGGGTTTTTGTGGGTTGAGACCAATTGTTTGTTTGTATTATTGTACTTACTGTATTATTTTAATAAATTGTTATTCTGACTTATAATCTCTCCTTTGAGTTGGGTTCATTCCCCCTGCTGGTTAACTTTTAAACCAGCACAAGATGTCTTATAGTAGCAACAGTAAATACGGATCAAATGAAACCCTTGTATATGCTTCCTTGTCTGTTTCCTGAGCCTCATTGATCATTCTTTGTGATTTCCTTTTTACTTCATGCCACAGCTGCAGATCCTTCTATTGCAAAACTATTCTCTTCCATTCTTGCCCAAGTCTCCTTATCTCCATGAACTTTTCCTCTTTCCTACCACCCCAGACACTCACTTGAAAGCAGTGTTGCTTCCAAGATCCTCTTTGTTCTGTCCCTGGGAATATTCCCCTCCAAACCCCTGCGCCCAGCAGAGAGTGGAGAAAAGTGGCTTTATCTAGGATTCAGTTATTCTTTTGTTCTCTCTGGGTGAGATCTATTTCAGTTGCACGCAGTCTTTAATGATTAACCTTCTATTAGATGGGCATATCTGTTGCTGCTCCCTTGTCTCTTCAGCCTAAGAAGGATGTGGTACTACAGAGGAAAAGGCAGTCATAAAACAGACATACAGGCAGGTCATAGCATCAAAGAGAAATTCGTAAGTTGTGTAGGTATGTTCTCTGAACTGTCACTTCTCTAATACCGATCCTCTGCTTCATCATGGAGTCATGGTATGATACAATAAAAGTCTCACCTGTACAGCTCCAGAGAATAAAGAGTTGGTTCAATTTCCTGTATTTTGGAACCCTCTGTTGAGAATCTGGGTTACAATTGAATGAATTGATGAAAAAAGGTACGGTCTTTCTCAGTGTCACATTGTTCTCCCCTTTATTCTCAGTACCTCACTATATCTTTATGGTTTCCTTCAGTGTGTTGCAGTATCCTCGTCACACTGCACTGGCTTTGCTAAAGTTTCCTTTGGTGCCTTTATGGAGGTTACAAAGCAGGATGAATACATATGTTTCCTTTTGGTAACAAGAGATAGGAGCATTTTTAAACATCAGTGATAATGCTCAAAGAGACCAATTGTCCTGGAAGCTTTCTGGTTTTGTTTTCAGTTGAATTTATTTCAGGTTAAAATTCTTCTTCGAATAGGAGTGTCTTGTGTATGGAACTAATTTATGCTATTTGTTTTCAATGTATTTCTTATGATGGATGTTTTTTGGAATCTCGTGACGAAAGTTTACTAAGTGCAGTTAAGATAGGACCAATTATGTTTCAACAGGCCACTATTTGAAGGAGATAATGACTTCTGTATATGCCTGAAAGAATCTTTTCCAACTTTGAAAACCAGAAAATTGACAAGAGTGGAATGGGGGAAAATCAGACGATTAATGGGAAAACCACGGAGGTAACTTTTTCTTTCTTTCTTTTTGACTTACTACATGTAGTTTTGATGTTACTGGAATTGTTCCTTTTAAAGTAATTTTGCATTCAAGTGATAAAACAAAACAATAGCTTAAGAGTAGTAAAACATACTCATTTTATTGAAATGTTTTCTGAGCACCCCCCTCTCCCCTGCCCCATTCCTTATAGGCACGTGTCCAGTCCATGAAGTTCTCAGGAGCCCATACTTGAAATGTTCTCTTCACATTCTAGATAACTGAGTGCCCAAGCTAGGATGTGTTGAAGTTGTTATTGTATCTTCTATGCTGCAGTGCTTCCTGGCATGGAAGACCAGCCAATTTTTCACTAAGGTTTTATTCTGCCTATAACTAACTCTTCATGGGGAAAACAACTGCACGTTTTCATCTCAGTGATTTTATTATTATTTTTAAACTGTTTTGTAGATCCTCAGCTTTTCCTGGCTTGGCTAGCAAAACAGAGAGAGGGTGAAGTCACACATAAAATGTTGTACATTGTAGAGAAGAAGCTAGAATTGACTGAAAGGCATAGTTTTTTCTGTAGTTTAGAATTTTTAATTCTGAAACCCGGTGATTCAGTTCAACCTTTTCATAGAATCTATGTGATTTAGCCTAGAGGAGAGAAGGCTAAGGGAGGATCTCATCTTTGTGAGTGAATGTCTAAAGGGAAGGCATAGAGAAGACAGGACCAGGCTATTTTCAGCATTATCTGGAGACAGCACAAGAGGCAGTGGGCATAAGTGAGGCGGTAGGATCTCCGTCCTTAGAGGTACTCCAAGGCTTTCCAGACATGATCCTGGGAAGCCTCCTGTAAGTGATTCTGTTGGAGGGATTGGAGCAGGTGACCTCCAGAAGTCCTTCCAAACTCAATCATCCCTGTCATTGTGTAAGATCAGGAGAAAAATGTGTAAGTAGTGTTTCATAAATAAACCATCCTTTTATTTGCAAACACTAAGGCTCCTCTTGGAAAGATGTTCATGTCATTTGAGCTTAACTGAGATAGCTTTTCATTCTTCTATTGCCATTCTTCCTTCTGAGAGGGAAATTGTGTATTTAGAGGTTAAATCATCACTTACTCATTTGAGTAATTTTTAAGTAATTTTCCTTTGCCAAAAACGGGTACCTCTGTAATAGATCGGCTCACCTCATTCAACAGTCTGTTGGATCATTGATGAAACTTCATAGAATCTTAGAATGGTTTGGGTTGGGAGGGACCTTAAAGATCGTGTAGTTCCAACAAGGGTTGGGGCAGGAAGCGTCATGGGAAGGGACACCTTCCACTAGATCCGATTGCTCAAAGCCCCATCTGACATGATTAGGTTGAAAACTTCCTTCTGGTTTTGAGTTTGTTTTGTTGTGGGGTTTTTTTGGTTGGTTTTTTTTGCCTTTTTTTTTTTTTTGCCGTGGGGCAGAGTGTTTTTTGTTTTGATTTTTTTTTTTTTTTTGCTTAGCTGTCATACAGGTAGTTCTTTAAAAAGAGAGACTCATGCTGAAGGAACCACAGATCTAAATGGGCAGGAAGGTGTTTTGTCTGAATTCTGAAGTAGGAGTATTTGACTGGATAAAGAGTTTGATTGTTGTCAACCAAAACTTCATGAGTTCTTGCTTTTTAGCAACATAAAATAAGCATTCCTGTTTGCTTTTTATTTCTTTACTAATTGAAAAAAAACCTTACTGGGAGTCATTTTTAAGATGTCGTGACTGGTCTTTGGCCTTAGTTTTGAAAGATTTGAATTATTCTAAATAATTTGAATCCTTTTTCAAGACAATTTTCATCTACCTCTAGAGCAAAGATTTTTTTACATTATTATGACGTTAGAAATTTCTTCTGTCTGTACTCATCATATGGAGGTAAGGTAAATACCATGTCAATACTGATATCTCCCCATGAGGGATAAAATATTTAAGACATTTTGCATCCACAGCGTTGATGGCAGAGGATAATAGTGTCTCTGTGATAGCTGTCGACGTGGTTGTCCTCTTTTTTTTTAAGTTTTGTTTTAAATATACTGTAATATTTTCTTCTTGAGAATATCCAAGTAAGCTCTGCATAAGTCTCCCAACCACCATCCCTCTCTCTCTCTACCATATCCCTTTCTAGATATTTTAAATTCCTGATGAGGACCAGTAGGCAATACACAATTCCAGGTAAACACATTCTGCTCTTCAGTGGTGAACTGGTGAGTGGGACATGCACCTATGGTTGCTCAATCTACAACACAGCTTCCAGGCTATACAAAGACTATGATGACTTTTGTGGTGATTGTGATTGGAAAGCCTGGTACAGGAACCTTCAGTACCTGACAAAAGGACCTCACAGCTTCAATTCATTCTTGCTTATTTTTTTTCCATGTCTTGTTTAGGACTAGGATCTCATTGCATTAACACTGGACACTCTGGACAAAACAGATGGCCTGTGCAGCTTATAATTTAGAAAACATGTATAAGATAAAAGGCAATTGATGTCTGCATATAGTGTGAAACTGCTGAAAGAAAATGGTCCCAATGGTCCCAAGATCCTGGTGACTTAGTGTTTTACAATCTTCTTATACACACTGCAAGGAAGAGAAACTGTGGCTTTGTGGAACTCTCCCAGTGAGGGGTACACAGAAGAAAACATGAGGATGTTTGTTTCAGTATATAATAAGCAGACTTGAAAATAGGAGCTGACTGCTTAGTACTAAGTGGGAAATAACTGAGGAAGATCTTAAAGGGATTTAAATCAGAAAATAATTTGCAATGTAGAAGGGAAAACGAGCAGAGGAGTTGAGTTGACAGTGTCTTCTACAATAACCTCATAAAATAGAATTTCTTATTGATCAGTAATCAATATATAACTGTATGACTTCCACAGAAAATGTTTAAATTGCATTTGACTTCAGTAAAGCAATTAACAAAGGTAGCAAATTATTTGATAAATAACTGCTTCTGCAATTAAGGAGACCTACAATAGCTTCTGTCTGCCTTTTTAAAATTACTTCTTTTATTGACACAGGAATGAAAAACCTTTTTTTAATATAGAATGAGAGATAGGATTGAGTCCTTAATGTCTTTATCCTGTCAGTACCTCCCTCACATGTCATTCCTATTCAGTGGGTTAAAAGTGAAAATGAATAAAACCAAGTAAGGGCCTTGGGATTGAGTCTTCCATCTTTTATATTGCATTTTAAGAACAACCCTCCCCTCCCAAAATGGGGAAGGGGACTGCTAGAGATTATCTGATTTTACCTAAGATCAAAAAAAATTGTACTTTTACTACAATCTCAGAACAGTTAATTTGCGTTATAGAGATTTTGGGGCTGAATTGTACAGGTGCAAGGACCTTGCACAGGTGCAAGGACATGAGACGGAGAAGTGCCCCTTTATGTGCTGAGTCTGGTGTCCTTTCATAGTAAGTTACTTTATTTGAGCTAATAAGCACATATGGAAGGGATCTCCTGTGTACCAGTGTGGCAGTTTGAGCCATATTAGAAATCTAAAATCCAATTTTTAGGCTTCCCCTCACCCCTTCACACAATTTATCCTAACACTGGAGAGAAACTTTCAGACCAGAGGCTTCTGTAGGGGAAGGGGGAAGTATATACATTTATTTACACAAATAAATACTATACAAACTAAAGGCAACTATATATATATATATATTACGTTACTATCAGTCAGTCCCTTCAAGCCCCTCCTTTAACTTTAGTCCAGGAGCAGCCTTTAAGGCTGATATGTAACACAGTCTTTGCCGTGGGAGTGTTCTGGGCTCCTGAGCACTCCCCCTCACCAAGTTCAAGTTGTTTGTTGCAGTTTCTCTCCTCACAAAGTCCAAGAAGACAGCTGTGAGTCCTTGCTCTTCTGCTGTTGGTGATTTCTCCCTCTCGGTGTCTCACCTCGGTTCGTAGGCTGCTGCAGTGTAGCTTATCAAGCATCTGTGTCCTGGAATCCTCATTCCTTCACGTCAGTTCTCAGCTGTCCCCGGTCAGCTTCGGCAGGCAATTCCTGAGCTCTTGGCTTGTCTCCAGTTTCGCCTGGGATTCTTCTCCCGAGCACCGAGCTGATTTATCAGCCCGTCCACTTGGCTCTGCTCAAATGCTGAGCCTTAAAATCCACCCCTCACCAGCCTAAATGCAGTGGGGGGGAAAAAACCCCCTAGCCTTGGCCACAGGCAGCTTGGTCCAGTTATGCACTGTCCCAAGCGTCCCGCAGGTGCAGGGGGGGGAAAGAAGGCCTGGCCTCCTCCCTCTTACCTCAGGTGCTGTGAAATTCTTCCACAGCACACACTCCAAATGCTGAATCTAACTCTAGCCAAAGGCTGAGCTGGGGGGTCTCAGGGCTCCCCTCTCCCCCCTGGAGGGGAAGAGAGGGAGCCCAGCCACCCCCTGGCCTTCTCCACCTACACGCAGCAGACACCAACAGCAAAACAACCAAGACTGCCCTGCCAACCATTTCCGGTGCTGTGAGATATGATTTTGAGCAGAAGCGAACAACATGAGTGGTGATCGGCTCTCCAGGGAACACTGCCCTGGCACCCAATCACCTCTGAGCCCCCCAGCCTCTCGGGGGGCCAACTTCAAACTATGACAGCCAGTAAGTGTTGACAGCCAGGGATCTCACGGTCCGTCTTCCTCACGTGCATTGAGCTGGCACCCAGAGTAGATTGGGTGTGGGACCTGCTTTAGCTTTGTTGTGACACCAGGTGGATCCCTATAAGCAGAAAAAATTCTAAAAAGTTGTACTCTTCAGATATACTGATGCAACAGCTACTATTTGTATTATTTTTAAATAAACTCTTATTTTAGGAGTGATAATTCTGGGGACTAATACTGTCTAAACACGTTCAATGAAATTCTTTTCCCTTGAACACATGACCCCAAGTTTTTTCATTTTCTCTCACTGGTTTGTAAACTGTGCCTATTTATGTCATGTGCCTTCGCATGTGTATGTTTTCGGTGCTGAAGTTAAGTACAGTTTTACCTAATTGTATTATAGGTGTTCCTCTGCATTCTTTGAGGAAGAGAGGTCAGCATTAAAACAGAAACGGCAGAAAATAAGACTTCTGCAGCAGCGGAAAGTTGCAGATCTTTCACAGTTCAAAGATCTTCCAGAAGAAATTCCATTACCGCTTGTAATAGGAACAAAAGTTACAGGTAATTTCTTAGAAACAAACAAAAAAGCAGCCAAGTGTTTTGCAGAGATTTTTAGTAAGCCATAATACACTTAAGTGCACGTAATTAAATTAAATGTAGAACATAAAAAATTGTGTGGGTTTTTGTTAGTTCATTGAGAAGGTGCTTGTGAGGTTTAGCTAGTGTTAGTAAAACAGTGATACGGTTTTGAGGTACAAACTTGGTAGGGTTTATTATTTCTGCTGTTCATACTGTGGGGTTTTTTAATGTCTGATATATCTACCAAATTTTGGAGAGAGAGATACGCTTAAATGCAAAATAACGAGTGCTGCTTGAGAGTTTATAATCTGACCTAATATAAAACTTGAACTTTATTTTTCCATAAATATAAAAATACCTGTTTTGAAATGGATATACAATTGATACTGCATTGTAGTTGGACATGTATGCCGAACATGATATTGCCTTACTGAAGAAACTTGCATATAGCTGAGGAAGGAATATTGTTAAAAACATTCTTCAAGTTTTGTCTAATTTTATAAAAACTTGAATTCCTCCCTACTGTCTGATTATGGTTGAGATGCTTTTCACATAAGCATCTCCCACTCAGGCCACTACTGTTCATTGCTTTTTTTGTGTTCAACAACATTGCCCTTGATTCTTGCTGAAGAGCAGGAGTGCACAACACTGCCTCTCCCCACTCTCCTAGAGCTGTATCCTTGAGCTGGGTTCCACATTGTCTTTTGCTAAGTATGCAGTCATCAGAGGAGGTGATCAGAGAGAAGTGCTATGCAAAATCATCCGGAAATTGACTTTTGCCTGCAAAATCTGTCTGTCAGAAGGTATTGGGTATTAAACAGTGGGGGTTTCTTAGACATAAGTGTAGTGCTAAGGATTAGATTTGGGAAATATTTGACCTGCAGACTTAAATTTGACAAAAATTTGCGTAATATTTTTATTGCTTTTGCTTTTCTGGGTTTGCTTTTGCTTTTCTGTTTTTTTTTTCCCATTTAATCTGTGGGTTTTAACTATACATATAAAGGATCACTTGCAAAAGGTGTATTAAGTCTATTTTTCTCAATGGTGTCAGAACATTACAGTGTTTGGTTTCTTGTTGTGTTTTTAAGCGCGTTTGCGAGGTGTCCATGACGGTCTGTTCACTGGACAAATAGACGCTGTGGACACCCTTAATGCTACCTACAGAGTGACTTTTGACAGGGCAGGTCTTGGAACACACACAGTCCCAGATTATGAAGTTCTTGTAAGTATTAATGACACGTTCTCAAAGTAGCTGTAATAAAAAAAAAAAAAACTAAATTAAAAAAATCTACAGTGGTATGCTTTAATTAAAAATATTATACCCAGGTGGTATTGTCATAAAGTAGAAACAAGCATAACAGATGCATGGGAAATTCCAGGATAATGAGCTTCTACTGTTAATGGCTTTACAGAGCAGGATAACCCTATTGATAAAAACATAATGGCTTAGGCTGGAATAATTTACTAGACCTACTATTACATGCTATTATAATAGCCTGAGTTCAATATGAAGAAATATATGAAGTGTAAGATCCCAAAGAAAATTCTGCAATGGGATCCCGCCAGGATTTGCAGAAAATGTTCAAGAAAACCTGGCCCTCTTTAATTTGCCAAAGTCAGGAAAGGCCTGTGGTAGTTGCAAGCAACTATTAAGAGTTGATTGAACTTCATTTTGAAACTTCTTGTGCTAATGAAGCTACCTGGGAGGATGTTGTTTTGGTCAAACAATTTGGGATGATTTCCTGGCTCATAGGCTTTTGTACCAGTTTATGAGCTCTAGGAATCGTTCCTGCCAAACAGTCTGGTCTAGACTGCAAGCTTTTAGGAGGATCTCATGTTCTTTTGTATCTTGTGTAGTGTTGAATCTGTGTAATTTAGAGTCTCTAGTCCCTGTCATGATCTGACTTTGGAACCTCTGCTGAACCTCTGTTCAGTTGTGATTTGTCTGCAACTTCCAGAAGAATTCTGGGAAATATTCCTGCAGGTTTTATTTGACGTGATGCTGGAACACTTTGAAAACTCCAGCGGTGGAACAGGATTTTGAAGCTCCTGCCTAGACCAAAAGGAAAACATTAATCTTTTTGTGTTGTTGGGTTGATGTGTGGATGGGCATGGCTCATCCAGACTTCGAGAGGTGTGTAAAATGAATTAATCTGACACTTGAGGTATATCCTTTTCCTGTCTTCCAGAGCAACGAGCCTCATGAAACCATGCCAATTGCTGCCTTCGGACAGAAACAACGGCCTTCAAGGTTCTTTATGACTCCTCCCCGGTTGCCATACACACCTTCACTCCAGTCTCCAATTACAGTAAGTTACTTTTTTCGTGTAGTATTAATCATTGAAGATTTTTTGATACATGTTGAAACTGTTACCTTCAACAGTTTTTGAGATTTTCTGAGGCTATTCAGCAAGATAAAAAGGTTAGCAAAACCCTCTAAAACTAAGCTTTTAATTTAAATGTTTTTTCCTATACAGGATAGTGATCCTTTATTAGGACAATCTTCGTGGAAAAGCAAAATTTCAGGCACAGACAGTGAAACACTAGGAGGCTTTCCGGTAGAATTCCTCATTCAAGTGGTAAGTGGTATTGTCCTTTTGTGTTTATTCTGCCAATTCTTCCGCAGTTAAATGACCTTCCGTTGATTTATGAAAGTAATATCCAAATTCACTTTTGAAGAGATGTTAATAAACTTTGTTTTTATTCCCTCCTTGGCCCCTTCTTAATTTTCTCACTTGTTCATAACCTTTGAAATATGCCGCTCTTCAGACCACAGGGGTCTCCAAAAGTGTGTCTTCTTTTTCCCAGCTCTACCACTTGCTCTGGAAAAAAAAAAAAAAAAGATTATTTCTACCTGCAAACATTGTACTGTGTTTAGACTCTTATTTATTTAAAATATACTGGCATTGTGCAAAGAACATTTGCCCATGTGCATTATCATATATTGTATAATGCGATATTTTATGTTATGTAATGTCCTACCCTGTTGGAGAAGAAAAGCAGCACTCATTTCCCTGCAAGCAAACATACCATGCTATATAGATAAGAAAACAGTTTTTTCTCTTCACCTTAATGAAATAATTCCTCCATGATTTTTATACACCAGTTCAGAAGAGTGCAGACAATTAATGTTAGAAAACTGAAGTTCATTGAATATCAAAATTCACTGAAGCAAGTTACTTTCCAGGCTGATGGAAGAATGTAATTGCTCGTGTTGGCGTAGCTTAAGTGATTGAATTCCTTAACAATGAAAGCAGTTTTGAACATACCAAAGGAGATTGGAATGACCCACGTTTAAAATATTAAAAACTGAGAAATAATATTGCTGAATGCCTCTCAGATTTTAAAGTCTGTGTAATTGGTCAAAAGAATAAAGTTGTGTGTGTAGCTCACGTGACACATTAATATTTGGGTCATTGAGCATAATGAATTTGATTTGACAGAATCATCTATTAATTTATTTTTTTTTTAGGGAAAACTTCTATGAAGCTTATTTTGAAAAATGTGGCTTGGCATCTAGCTTAGCTAAGAAAGTTTAACATAGATATAGTTGCAATAAGGTTAATTATGCTAAAAATTGAAATACTCAAAAGATATAGTTTAGCAACATAAACAAAGACTGTCTGCAGACTGTCCTTGAGTCACTGTGATCAGTGAAACTGGGTAACTAAGGTGTATTGAACTTTACAATTACTTTGTATATTTGAAATGTGAAAATGTGTGATTCCTCAGTCACGTTTGATTGTATATTTTACTCCTTATAAAGAAATCTGAGTTTTACAAGTATAGGCCTCTTGATTGTATTACAAATGGTGGCATTTTACAAAGATACCGCATTAATATGTATTTTTGCTTGAAGATTTTCAACATATTTTGAACAAAATCAATCCACGGGTTTTTGGCATTTGTTTATGTGAACAACTTGAGACTTTATGCACCTTTTTGACAAAGAATCTTGAGGCTTAAACATTCCTGGAAGGACTTGAAGCATCATTTTTAAGCATCTGTTTTTTATATTAGAAGTTTGAGGAGGTACTGGAATTTGATGTTGTGAAATACATGAGACTGGTGAATATTGATTATTGATTGCACTGCATTCACCAGACCAGATGTATTTTTATGTTAAAGGCTACTGCTCAGGATGTTCTAGCCTTTCTTATATAGTGATACCTAAAAGAAGTTAAAGCCCTTTTTTTGATTTAATGGTGAGTCAGGAAGTAAATGATCAGAAAATGTTTGATTTGAAGAACTACTGGAGAACTACTGCCAGGCAGTTATTTATGAGACCATGAAGAAACAATTTTATGGGAAACATTTTGGACAAAACAGAAAAAATGCAGCACACCTTTAATAAGATTTCAACTCAGCCCCCTAGTTCCCTTTTACAGATTTTGAAATTAATTTGAAAGAAAAGCAAGTGTATCCAAAATCATGTGCAGACACTTACAAATAAACGTTAGGGATATTCTCTTTACATATAACTTGCAGTTGTAAGCAAATATTGGGACTTGTAACAACTATTTTAATCATTGTTCTTTCTATATCTTTATATTAATTCCTACATGTTTACAGTTTGATATCAGAGACTGAGTTTCTGGGTTTTACTGTGGACAGACGTGTGTTAGGAGAAGATTGGCTCAAAAATTAACATTATGATATTAAGAATAAAGTCAACAATAAATGAGTAATAAATTTTAAAAGAAGTCTTTCATGCTTAGTTCAATATGTAATGTATCCTTAAATATTTCATAAGCTATATGAGCAGGTCAAAATCAATAGATTACATTCTTACATTCTAGTCAACAAATTTCGAGGATGTTTTTCCAAGCACTCAGCTGGAGGGTTTTTTTGGTTTTGGTTTTGGGATGTTTCTCCTCTTCTTGCCTCCTTCGTTTTTTTGTTTTGGGGTAAAAATTTCGATTTGAAAGGAAGCACTCTAGGACAAAGCAGATGTTCAGCGGGTCGCTGCGTGTCCAGTAGAGGGAGTGTTTTAATGCAGCACGGGCAGAACAGTGACCTGGTGTCTGCCTGATCACTGTGGGGAAAGGAGGGATCTTCCCAGCTTAAATGCAGGAGGAACAGCCTGAAAATTGATACTGGATTTTTGACTGTTTTCTGCTGATGAAAATTTTGAAAATACTGTGTAGTGAGTTATCATGCACTTCATTTTGAAATGCTTGTATTTTCTGACTAAAAAATGAAATCTTAAGTACAAATCTAAACATACTGGTAGGATTGTTCCTTCATCTTTCTTAATGTGGAAAAGCATTGTACTAAAAACTTGTTTCTGGTTTAATGAGTAAATAAAATACTCTTTACTTACAAGAATAAACAGGATGAGTTATGCTGAAAATAGAGCTGTTATAGAAGAATTTTTCAAGGAAAATAGGGATAGATAGAAAACGTTCACAGATGACACTGGCAAATGAAAATGGAAGTCTAATTAATAAAATGTACCTCTGAGAGAAAGTTGGTGAATATGATAGATACAGTGAAAGGTCAGAGTTTCTTGTAGAAAGAATCAGATTATCTTGATTACTGGAATATATCTGGGAATAGGATGAATATAATATCAAATCCAAGCTCATCAGCTGGACAACTAGGGCTATGCATCCTTGAGTATGTCTGGACCTCAAAGTAGAAGTAAAGCATAGAAGTGAATGCCTTGCAAATTTGGGGAGCAAATAATATATTCTGCTTAATTTGGGGACTCAACAACTTCATGAAGGAGAAAACTTGCTAGGCAGTTGCTGGATGGTGACAAGAGCAAAGCTTTACAAGTAACTTTTGGCAGCAGTGGCAGATGGTGAACAGTGCTTTCCTTCCTCCCAGGTGTTTTACTGGCAATGTGAGCACTTGTGTGGTGTGTTAGAAACGTATTCAGAGAGATAATCCATCTCACAAGTAACAACTTTAAACCTTTCTTGCCTTTTTAAATTTATTGGTTTGTCATTATTGGTTCCGTGATTGGGTCCTTCATGCAAAATTCAAAGTGCGAAAAATGCAGGTGGTGGCTCAGCACAGACATTGGGGGACAGCACAAGGACAGAAATGAGCAGCTATAATAGGGAGGGTGACAACCAATGCAGTATTGCCTGTGACTCTGACCATGGCTCGTCATCAGTTCATCACATGCATCTGGCAAAATATTTGTGGTAGAAAGAGAGAAGTATTGGTGCCATTTTACAGATTTAGTTTACAGGTGTGTCATTTAGAATACTGGTACAGACTTCCTGTGCTCACAGCCAGGAAAGATAACAGTGAATGGATAAAAATATACAGAAAGTGCCACAAAAATTTAGGAGATGAAGAACTTTGTATGGGAGTGGAGTCTGGAAGGGATTGTATTGTGATTAGTATAGTGAAAGAACAGTGGAGAAGAGATGCTTTTATTGTCTCTGAATGAACAGGGATAAATATAAGGAGGGAGAGCTATATTTAGCTGAAAAACAGCTTTGGCTGTTTGGCAATTTGGAACAAATTGCTATGAAGTGAAAAAGAATGCATTTAGCATAGAAATTCCCAGAATATTCCTCAACAGCTGGAAGAGGTCCTGGAAAAATTTTCTATTACAGTTTGTGAGGGCAAGCAACCTGGCTGTGTTAAGACTGAACTTGAAAATCAACAAAAGGGATTATACGTGAGTCAGATATATGTTGAACTAGAGGTTCCTATTTCTCCCAGTCACGTGTTTTACTACTAGGATGCAGTTTAACCCCTTTGGAATTTATGAAACCTGAAATCTTGGCTCTGTTTATATCAGTAATAAAACTGTTGCTGGTTGTATTGGAGTGAGGATTTCTCTCGGGGCCCTCAAGTATGAATAGTTCTAGGAGTGATGTGTGTGTTTGAGAGCCCTCCCAGTGATTTCCACTTCAGCCTACTAGGTCCCAAGGGCAGGGGAAACAGGGTATTCCCTTTATGAAAAAGGGAAATGGAAAGCCAGAATTGTTCTGTATAAAGCAGACCCAATCCCTATACCAGGTTTTACTGCAAGAGTTTACACAAAGGGCTGGAGCTCAGTAGAGGGCACAGCTGAGAACAGGCTGAGAACTGTGTGAAAAAAGGTGTGATAAGGTGAGTGATATTAATTGTAGTACATGACCATAACACCCTTTGCTCTCCTTCAGGCTGAAAAAAAAAAAAACACAAAAAAAAGAAGGTTCTTCAACCTCTTGCTGACCATAAATCATATTAGCCTTCCTAGAGGGAATTTCAGCTGATGGATTTTAGGACTCATCAATTTATGGCACTTGGAAATGCTTTAAAAATATCTAGAAAATCCATCATTTAATTCTGATTAATTTTAATTTCTGCATCTTAACTTGATGAACAACTGAGAAATAAATTTTAAATTATGAAAGAAACGCATATGGTTTTTTATCTTTAATTTCTATGGCATTTCGAAACTGCTTAAGGACCTATTCATTCTAAAAATAGTTCCTTTGTTTTAGACCAGGTTATCGAAAATCCTTATGATCAAGAAGGAACACATCAAACAATTGAGAGAGATGAATACAGAAGCAGAAAAGCTGGTGAGAATGTTCTCTTTTCAATTCTTAAAACAGGATATGCTTGAACAGCTGATGCAAATAGATACAATTAGAAGTAGAGTCTAGATAAAATCTCTATTTGATTGCTTGCTATAACATGAATTTTTTTTTTTTATGTTTTTAAAGACAAGTCAGAGAGGTCAGTAGTTTGAAATATGATTCTCCTTTGAAAGCATTTGGAAACTGATTAATGTTAATATCAGGATAGCACTTGTCACTTGACACATAAAGTAAGGAAATACTATGTACTTTGAGAACGTGGGGTACAAGTTTGTCTGGTAAGACATTCATCATAATATTACTTTGCAGATGTTAGATGCTTATTTTCTTAGCTTTCTGACTAAAACAATTACTCATTTCAGAGATTTTCTATGTAAAGCTCTGAGTGCCCTTGACCAGCATTTAAAATTACAGTACCAGAGCAGCTACAGCATAATTAGCAGCAGCAGCGGAATAGTTTTTCTTGCTAACTTTATCTAATCAGCAGTCAGTAAATCAAAATGATAAGAATGCCTCGTCTACCACCCATGGCTATAAATCAACTTGAAAGCAGAAGGATATCAGTCTCAACCTTCTGCCAGCGCCCATTCAGGCTGTTGTCTCTGCAGTGTACAGACAGAAGGCTAAAGGTTTGTGGAGAGGAAGAGGAGTCCCTTTTATTTCTTGAAACCAAAACGCTGACTTCTTTTTTCATGTAAAATATTTGAATGTTGAAGGTTTTGATTTATTGTGGTAAGATTTCTGATTTTGCCTCTTCAACGGTCATATGCATGTGTGCATTCTGTTACTCTGCTTCCTACTGCCCCATCCATCCCCATGTCTCTGTAATTATCTTGTTTTGTGCTGTGATGAAGCCCTTCAGAACCTTGTTGTCATTTCAGTTACTACATTATTTTTCTTGTGCATCAAATGTTTTGTATTGTAATTTTGTGTGTTAGTAACTAAAGGAGATGCAAAGAGAAGTAGATTAAAACATACCATTGCAACCCGTAACTGTGATAATGAAAAAATTACCAACTCTTCTTAAAATAAAAAAATTTTTGTTTTTTCTTAGATATTGGTACTTTTGCATAGATAAGGAAATCATAGGAATGACAGTAGCCTTCCTCTTGATGAGAACCCAGATGTTAACACATCTTTCAGCTACTAAATCATAAATTAACTGTATTGTTATTTTTCTTGGTCTTCTTATTCCACAAAATTGAAAGAGCAAAAAAGAGCAATGGGGAAGAAAGGAATCTAGAAATAAACGTTAAATTTGATATATTTTAGGTCACTTGTAGCCTGGATAAGGACTTAGAGATACTTTTGAAATTCTTCCCTGCTCTATTTCCTTTGTAAACCAGCAATCATAAAACAACCTCTGTTACTATTCAAGGCTGCACTGATAAAAATAGAGGATGTGATACCTTCCTATTGGGCCATATTCTTAGCCTGTCTTCTAATCCTCTTTGTCCCTTGGCAATCCCATCTACATTTGTGCCACTGTATATGTGTTGTTTCTCCTTTAAAATATATTTCCTTTGAACAAGAATCTTTTTCTAGCCCAAATACATTTCAACATCAATAGCATACCCAAAAGTGAATAAAATCAAATCCTTGGAGTTTGTTCAGGTGTACACTTTGTCAGACTTCGATAATAATTCATACAATTGTGATTTGATGATTGTTAGAGTAAAACCACTGTTTGGTTTAAAGTAATCCTTTTATTAAGACTTTTTTTTTTTAATGACTGATTCAATATAGAAATAAATGGAACTGACCAAAATTAGAACAGATACTGAATGTAGTCCATTATTATTTGGCAATAATAATAAATCTACACAACTCATGAGATGCCTTCAGAGGAGCTATTAATGCATAAAACTGCACATTTTCTATTTCATTTTTTTGACATCACTATACAAGTCAGGGTTGCGGGCTATAAACAAATTACCATGTATGTAAAACAGTAAACATTTGGATAAACAAATACAAATAAAAGGATGGACAGTTCATTTTTTCACTTGATCTGCAATAAAGACAAGGTAGAGGTAGTGCTGGTTGTTTCAGAGAAGCATCTAGATGTGACAGACAGAGGTGTTACTTGTTTCCATCCACTGAAAGCCAATCCATCTTTTTTCTAACGGTTCAGCTGTTTGTCCCTGTTTCCAGATCTTGGATCAGAAACAGTGCTGGTGCTGAGAAATATTCCTTTCACCATCATTACCATAGAATGCCCTTAACCTTTCCTGATAGGGAATCCACAATTGTCTGCAGCTTTCATGGTTAACCTGGAGTAGTCCAGTCTGCTCTAGGGAAGCTGATCATTGGAGAAGGTCTGAAAGTTACAATTTTTTTCCTGTGTTCCAGAGCTGCAGGAAGTGTGTCAAATTTATGCTAGTTTCCAGTGAATTCTGAAATGATGGTGTTAGTTTAAAGCCCTGTTAATTTGGTATTCAGACTTGTAAATCCCTGAAGATTGTTTCAGTGATTGGTTAACTTTGAACTGAACTGATAACTGAAACCTTGATTTTGAGTTTTTGACAAGGATCCTCCTGATGAAGGCTCTTGGCTTTGCAATTTGGTTTATCTTGTGCTGTAAAATCTATAGCTACAGGTCTGATTGTACGAGATACCTGTATCTCAGACTAGAAGTGGCTAGAAGTAGAAGTACATCCATCTTATGTTGCAAAAGGTATTTTTGGAGGAACTTTTATAATATATTGTATGTTTTGTTTCAATTTCGTAAATATCACTCAAACAATATCAAGCTATATTCTGAAAAGAGTATAAGAAAAAAAGTACTGTATTCTGGTATTTATTCTTTTTGTGGAAATTGTGCTTACAAAATACCTACATTAACAAATATAAGCTCTAGTGACTCTCTTTTTTGGCAGAACTGTTAGCTGTAACAGAAGGTGTGTAAGCACTGAGTCATCCTCAAGTGACCACTAACTTACTAGCCAAATGTGCCTCCCATCCTGCAGCAGAGGTGGTCGAGGCCAGATTGTCCTATACTGTTCCCTTGCTGACAGGCTGACAGGATAGTTTTCTGCTGAACCAGTAGAGAGAAGCCATGCCCAGCTATTGGAGAATAAGCAGGTCAGATCACTGTCATCTTCTGTAGCATTTACCACCATAGATTATCGTAGTGCTTTTAAGAAGAGAATAAAAGCGTGGTTGTTACCTACACACTTGTCACTTGGAATTATAAATAGTAATACTGCATTTTAGTATTTTGTATGTTAACTTTTTTTTATTAAACGCTGGGATTTCAAATATCTCAGTATTATTTTCCAGTGAAAGTTCCTTTTGATGAGTTCCAAATTTATAAATGTTCAGTACTGCATTAACTTTAATGTGCTTTGTGTTTTCCACAGAAATCCTATTCCATGCCAATAAGCATTGAGTTTCAGAGGAGATATGCAACTATTGTTCTAGATCTAGAACAACTCAACAAAGACTTAAATAAAGTTTTGCATAAAGTTCAACAGTATTGTTATGAGGTAAGATTTTGCTGGAGTCTGTATGTACTTGTTGGTTTTGCTTAATCTAAGTAGAAAACAGAATTCCTTGGGAATAGGGCATAGGTGGGGGTCACTTTGAAATGAAACTGTTAGTAGCTGTGTTGGATTCCTTCTCTGTCTCTGCCTTTGTCTGAGCAACAGACACTTTTGCTGATACCAGTGGCCTGTTTTTAAATAGACATACATGAAGAAAAAATACTGCATATTATAAACCTGTGAACTTTCTTTGAAATAATATCATTTCACACATCCACCAAATGCAAAGGACATTTTAATTCTTTATTTTTTATTCTTAATTTCTCTCTTATATCTATGCAGCTTGCTCCTGACCAGGGCCTCCAGCCTGCTGACCAACCCACGGATCTGAGGCGTAGGTGTGAAGAGGAAGCTCAGGAGGTCGTCAGGCAAGCAAATACCTCATCGACAGGACAACTTTGTGTTGAGAGTGAAAATTTGACTGATCTTATCTCTAGGCTTACAGCAATATTACTGCAAATCAAGGTACAGTGTTTGCAAAAAAATAGCATCTCCCATAAAACACATAGTATTAAAGCTCTGCCAGTTTCTTTGTGCTGAACTGTGAGAACATTTTTGTTTTCTTCCCCTACAGTGTCTAGCAGAAGGAGGTGATCTGAATTCCTTTGAATTTAAATCACTAACAGATTCATTAAATGACATTAAGAATTCAATAGACTCCTCAAATATCAGGTATTACTTTTCGAATATTTCTTAATTACCCATTTTGTGCCAGCAGGCAGTTCTTACTGTATTTTAGAGATGAACATTTGATTAAAATTTGGAGGTGTAATCTGGTAACTTCTGCTTAACAGGAAGGGTACCATCTAAAAAGGGGCTTCTTACAGGATATGTGAAATGAGCAGTTTTCTGTTTGAACCTATCAGGGAAGTAACCTGGTAAAAAAAAATAAAAAAGCGCTGAATTGGTGCAGCAACACTAGACTTTCTTGTTCTTTAGTCATTTTAGAACATTTTCAGATTTTGAAATCCCACTTACAAGTTCTTTAAACTACAGAACAGTACAACTTCAGTGTTCTTTTAGCATACTCAACCTCTTGTCCGTAAATACCAAAAGCTGGCACATGAGACCAGCTTCCATTAGCAAGATTTTAAGCCAAGAAACAGAAGAACAGCAATATTGTGCCAGATCAAAGGCCCATCTAGTCTTGATGGGCCATTTTTCAACAGTTGTCACAAGCAGGTGCCGGAGGAAGCATTATAAAAATAGCTAGAATATGGTGATACTTGTCTGGAGTACACTGCAGCCTCCAGCAATTTGTGACCAGCATTCTTTAAATAATTAAGATGCTGCTAAATTACATCATTTAGAAAATATACCTAAATGCTAAGTATCTTCTTATACTCTTATTACTTGTATTGCTGCATTTAAACAGGAGGCTGAACATGAGTCTTTAAATTTTTAATTTTTTTTCCCAAAGATAGTAGGATAGCCTTTTATTTCAAAACAATTATTGAGAAATGCTATTTTATAGCATCTTTCATTAGTAAAAACAAAAACCCCAAGCATTAGTGAAACTTCTCTGTGATCAACACTGCAAATTACACATTAGAATGGATTCAACTAAAGGTTGATGTACCCAGCGAAGAATGTGATGTTTCCATTTCATTGTACTTATTTTGGGCATTTTAGCATGTCTTCATAATATTTTGATTTCACTAACTCTGGTCATGTTAAAGCCTTATTTAAAGTACCCAAGTCAGTAACTCTTGATTTCATGCAGCGGTTTGTGCAAATGCTGTTTTCACGGATTTCTCTGTCAGGTTGCATTTGTTTCTACTCCTCTCCAGTTCATCTGAATTTTTATACTGGCTGTGTTCACATCTTGACTTTCACTGTAAAAATATTCAGACACAACTCTTAAATATGGGGTTAAACACTTTTATTTATTTCCTTCTTCTTTTCTTCCCATAGTTGTTTTCAGAATAACGTTGAGATCCATGTTGCACATATTCAGAGTGGTCTGAGCCAGATGGGAAATTTACATGCTTTTGCAGCTAATAACACCAACAGAGACTGAAAACTTCCTCTCAAGTGTACAGCAAGTAGTTCTGGAAAACCTTCCTTTCTATAGGCTTCACCAAATATCCTAACTGCCAGAAGATAAGGGAAAAGAAAACCTCTCAGAAAGGACCCTTTTGAATCTATTATATCCGCTTCTTAAGAAAACCAGCATTACTGGCCAGCGTTACATTAGATTTCTCCATTTGTTATTCACATGCAGTAGTTTTGCTAACTGGTAATCTCTTAGTAATTGCATTTATTATAGTAAACTTGAAAACATACTTTCATATAATTTGAACTTAGTTTTTGAAAGTTCAGATTAATTCTGTGCACCTCTTGCTGTTGGGTCTCCTGGTATGTTAGAAGTGACGAAGAGGAAATGGTTCAGTTTAGTAGCCACATGGCATGTCTTTGTTGTGTAAAGCTACACTTCTGTGTAGGTCTTGAGAACTGCCAGCACCGTCCCTGATCTAAGAAAGCAGCAGCAGGATACAGGCAGCAAACATAAGCTGTAAACATGAGGATGTTGGGCAGGTCTATCAATCAGTCAGTGTCTTGTTGGAGCTCTTAATTTATCGTAACTTATAGAAGGAGTCTAATGAAGGAATATAAAAATGTAACTGGTAACTTTCCAGAAAGAAATTGGTTATGGCTTTTTCCCTCCACACAGGGCAAAAGAAGTGCTGTGGTTGGTATTTTATATAAATGACTGGTTAAACATATTGTTTTTCCAAATTTTTGTTTGTTTTGCACAACTTTTAAATTACATTACTGGTTATTCAACAGTACCCAACATATATAAATATGAAAATTTTTATAATGAAATATACCCAGTGAGGTAAACTACAAAAATAAAAAGTGAGAACCTGCCTAGGAATTGGAATTAACCTTTTGGAATGTTAATCTTGTAAAAAGTGTGTATTGGTTTGTTTAAATAGTCTTGTAAAGCTTCTGTGTAATGAATTGTTTCCAGATTTGAATTTTCAGAGATAGCTGTAGAGATGTTTTTGATTCTTTTAGATGCCTCATTAAATAAGGTCTTTTATATGTTAATGTATAAAGAATATGTAAACAGGATTATTTTCAATTTAAAAATTTTGTATAGTTTAAAGATGCTTCTGTATTCTGTGTTGGTATTGTGCCACTGCAAAACTTTAGTGCAGAGTTTATATTTAGCTAAACTTGTTCTGTTAATTAAGAGAAATGCATAAATCTTTTATTCTCAATGAAATTTGTAACTGAATAAATTGAGCTATGAGAGTTGATATATTTCACAAAAATGCAAACTTTTTTGCAGATGGTCTCAGGTCATTTTTTTAAGAGAAGTTAATTGCTGAAAAAAGAAATGTTATGAGGACGAGGTGAGTAGCTGTTTTAAAAGGTACTTAGAAACTTTACAAGAAGTATTACAAAAAAATGCTAAGCAGTAATTTAGCTGAATTACCCATGGAAACTTACCTCTCATAATGCAATAGAACATTATGGTGGTCCCTGCAATTGCTTCTGTAATTATGTTACCCATTATTTTGTGATGTTACCATCTGTTTGGTTAAGAAGACAGAAATGTGTCCTTTCCCACCACCCTTTTCATTTAAACAGAGAAAGGTGCCACAGCCTAACTTAAGGTACATAGGTTTAGTGGACAGGAACTAATCTGATCTACAGCTAACTCGGGAAAAAGGAACCATCCCCTTGCACCCCTGTTCTTGTCTTCTGGTGCTCATAGAACCCACTATCCTTTCTTTAATTATTGCAGGGTAATAGGAAGATACACCATTTGTAACACGCATATCTGTGTACTTTCACATGTCATTTATCTATTGCTGCTGGCAATGTGAATATACACATCTTTTCTTTAAGAGGCTGCATTTCTCCTTGGGTACCAATATGTTGGGTTAGAGATAATGTTGAATTTTGGTGACAGTAACAAATATGACTGTTTTTGCTGAATGTGCCCTAAGCATAGCAGGAGTCTCAAGAACTCACTGCAGCTACTGTAACTGAAGTCTGCAGGAGCAGAACAAGTTACTTTCGTTTCTTAAAATCAGTAAACTTGAATTTACCGTGAGCCTCCAAGAAATGATGGTCTCATTTTTTGTGAGTGCTTCTCTTCAGGGGTCTTCCTGACCCTCAACATAGCAGTTCCTTTTGCACCCAAGTCCACTTGGGAGACAGGTGCTGTCCTGAGGTTGGTTGGTTTTTGCTTCATGTTTTTTCAAGGGCAGCTGTGTTTTTTGGAGGGAGAATATTAATCAGCAGTCCTGCTATGCCACTTCACTTACAAGCTTGCAGTCCAGCCAGGGTTCAGCTGTCCCAGATCTCACAAGCACAGGTATGTTATGGGGTGGCACTGAGGAATTTTGTGCATTGGTAGCCTTATTCTAGCAGGAGTGTGATTCCTGACAGGATATTTCTGCCACCAGTACATGGGTAATGTTTCCTGTGCTTCTGAACCTCATGTCATTCAGGTGCTCTCCCCTAACTGTAGTCTTACAGCTCACTCTGGTAGGCTCTGATGTACAACTTTGTAGTTTGGCCTTATCCTCAGAATACATATGCAGTAATTTATCCTTCCTCAATAAATTGAATTACAGGAGAGGCTTCTGTTACTACTAATTTTGGTATTCTCAGTGCAGAGCCATTCAGCCCACAACTCATCATTGAACAGCTTCTGTGGAGTCACTAGAATTCAAAGCTGAAGCACCTTTACAGTGTCCACAAAATAGTCCTACTTTTCAGTAGTTTAACACTGACATTGGCTCAAGTGGCAGACTGGGCGCTTTTGTCTGAGCACTTGAGATTTGGAGTTTCAAACTACTTAGTCCATAAATTTGCATTTTAGTTCAGGGATGGGGGTGTTCGTTTAGAGGAGATTTGAGACAAATACTGACAGAGAAGGTTTAAGGCTGTTTCTCTAACCCATCCTTCAGGCCCCTTAGGTCTCTCATTGGCAGCTGAACCGCAGCTGTGGCTCTCCAGGACCCGGGAAGAGAACTTGTAGCTGGGATATCTACCACTTTCCTACATCATGTCAGCCAAGGTAAGACACCCTGCTAAAACACACACAAGCGGAGCAAAAATGTAAACCTTTATTTTTTTCAAAAAACCCCGACAGACCATCCCACTCTTTTCTAAGACCGGTCCCCACCCCCAAAACACAGTGGATTTGGTTAGCTTTTTGGCTAAAGAAGGTTAAATAGAAATACAAAACACGCTATCAGAAAGCTTTAAGTACAGGGTAAAAAGATGTCCTCAGCTGATGGAGCCGACCCGTATCTTTCTTAAATAAATAGGTAAAATCAGTTACTACCGGATAAAGTGCAACAGTGGCAGAGCAGCTGGGGTGAGGTAGCGCGCTGTGTGGCTGCTCCCCGCCCGAGCAGCGCACCCCGGGACGGGGTTTGGCGGGTTGGGCTGCGGGTTTAACCCTCTGCCCTGGCCGGGCCGCGTCCCGCCGGGGCGGCGCTCAGAGGGCGCGGAAGGCGCTGAGCGCGTTCTCCTCCCACTCCGAGCCCGACTCCGAGTAAGCCGCTGGTGTCCTCGGCGGTCCGACACCGGGCGAGTACTGCCCGCAGTAAAGGCGGCGGGCCGGCGCGAAGGTGCCGGCGCGCTCACCGCGAACGGGGCGGGTTCGGCCCGGCCGGGCTGGCCGGGCGGGAAGCCCCTCGAAGCCGGGGCAGGGAGGTGAAGGGCGGCGGCCGGCGGCCACTCGTAGGGGGCCCGAGCCGTCCTCCGCCCGGGCCGCCCCGGGGAGGGCGGCGGCGGGGCCGCTCCGGCGAGCAGGGCGGCGAAGTGTGGCGGCCCGCGGCAGGGGCGGCGGCGGCGGTCGCGGCAGGGGCCGGGGCGGGGCGGGCCCCGCTGGCGGCGGGACTTGAGCGGCGGGTTCTGGAACCACACACTGGGAGAGAGGGCGGCGGGTGAGGGCGGCGGGGCGGCCCCGGCGCGGCGGGCGCCGGCGCGGCCCGACGCCCCTCACCTGGATGCGACTCGGGGATCTGGTGGCGTCCGCCTAGCTTCTCCCGCAGATAGATGTCCGGGTACATGGTGTCCTGGAAAACCAGCTCCAGCGCTCCATGCTGCGCCGCGTGAAGCCTCGTTCCGCTTCCGTACGCTGCGAAGCCGCCGGCGCCCCCTCCGACGGCTCGCCGAGGGAAGCGCCGCTGAAGGCGGGCGAGCCGGGCCGGGCCCGCCGCCCCGCCCACACTGCCCCGCGGGGAAGGCGGGCGGCCCGCCGGGGACCCCCGAAGCTGCAGCGCGGCCATGGCAGGCGGCGACCAGGGGTCCGGACCGTGCCCCTCCCTTTATAGCCGGGGAAGGGGGGCTCGCCGGGGGCGGGGGTTCGAAGGGGCGGCACTGCCCCGCGGGAAAGGTGAGCGCTGGGGCCCCGCCGGGCTGGGGGCCGGAGGGTGCCCGGCTGGGGCGGCCCCTGTGCTCAGCCTCAAGAAGGACTCGGCAGTGGCCGGGCACCGCAGCCCTAGGCCTGCCCGACGGGGTGGGTGATGGCCGGCAGCCCTCGGCTCCCTGCGCGGAATGTGGACAGCAGAAGGGAGAGGGGAGAGGGAACTTTGCATCTGTCCTTTGTGGGCAAAACAACTTGGTGTTGGGAGGCTGGCACGCCGCATAGGACTGTCCCCCAGCTGGGTTATTTCTGATAAAACATCTGGGCTGATAGGGTTATGGAGTTCACTCCCTCCATCTACTGGTATGGAGGTAGATGTCCTCCAGCAGCTGTCTGCTTTGGCGAGTGATGAATCTTGCATGGTGTGAGACGTAAAGCAAACAGAAGTTATCTCTTCCCGTGGCTGCGGCTGCTCTGCTTGCAGTGCTTTGCTGCCAGCTGTGCGCCGGTGTATGGCCTCCTGCTGTGCCTGCTGCTGCAAAAACATCTCTTTCTTTTTAAGATGCAAGTTAAATGCACCTGGAGAGCCAGAGCCAGACTAGGCAGAGGCAGCCGCGGGTGTCATCGCCTTTCCCACCCACTTGCTAATGCCTGTGTACTCCTGCTCATCGCACAGTTCTGCCGTGACTGTTTCCCAGCCCACACACTCTGACCAACACCAAGGCACTTAAAAAACAGTTTGCCCTCATTTTGCTCTACACGACTGTCTCCTAAAAAAAGTGACTTTGTAAGGAAAATTGTGGTTTGATTGTTAAAAGCCATTTTTGGAACTTTTATTCCTAAAGCTCTAATACATTTGTGCTTTTGCACATGCAGCAATCCAGGTGCTTTCATTACAGAAGTTTCTAGGTTATTCCCAAAATCATGGCCTGTAGTCTACAGACAGCAGTCAGAAACATGAGACTTGTACAGTGTTCTCAATTAGCGGAGTAATGAGAGGGCATAGTGGTGAGAAAGGATACGGTGAGTGGTGATCCAGAAAGCAAAGACAGCATTATTTTACATTTTTATTACAGAAGGGTTAAATTCCTCTGCAGACTCTGTGCAGATTTAGAAGATGCCATAGGTGGCACCAAAAGGGAAATTACTTCGTAATGCATTTGCATGATGAATATTTTATCCGATTTTACATCTAATTATATTTGCTTAAAAACATAGCAGAAGTTTCTTTTCTGAATAATGAAGAATAGAGATGTGACATCCTTTAGGTTTCTGAAGGGTTTAATCTTGCTTTGCCCTTATAGGAACATTGACTTTAGTTTCAAGGATTTGGTTAAGGTTGATTAAGTTTGCCAGAAAGAAAACAGTTTTTTGAGGAAATGTGTTTTTTCACACACATGCATATGTTTTTCTTTCAGGAACAGCCCAGGCTTAAGGAGCTGCTGGCACCACAGGCCCCCCACTGTTTACCCCCATCCTGATGTCTTCCCTTTAGCTGAGCATGTGTCTAAGCTGTGTGTCAGTCCACACAATGCAATCAAGGAATTAATCCAAGTTAAATTAACTGTACAGTAAAAGCAGTTGTGGGGTTTTTTTTTAATCCAGAACTGGGATCCCACCTGTGGGTTACCAGCAGCCCCTGGGACAGCTGTGCAAGCAAGAGCACACTGCCAGATGGAGCAAGAGGGAGATGAGGGGATCCCATCTGGGGTGCTTCTAGGACTGCCACCACATGGATCTAATGCTGAGCTAGAAGAGAACAAAACTGAGACAGACTATCCAGGAGTGTAGTGGTTTTCAGTGTCAGACTTCCCATTAAGATGACTATCAACGTATATTGAATACATACTGAGGAAAGAGTGAGTACTGGGAGCTAACAGACCTGTTCCCAACCCATAAATCTGGAAATGGGCTGACTCTTTGATCTCTGACTGCTGTGACATCCTTCAGGCAAAAAGCCTTCTCAGTTCCCTTGCTGGTTCCCTTTATGGTTTCAGAGTTGTTCCAATGGCTGTCTTGTGACAGCAGCTGACGTGCTTCCCCTGATGAGGAAATAAACGGTGAGGTTTCCCAGGCCTGAAAGCTTTCATTAGGAGATAGAGATGTAACATTTATAGACTATTAAAAACAAATCTACTTTGTTACAGCAGAAGAAAGGTAACTTTTTCGCAGTAAATGTTGTTGCAACGTATGTTGTACGTGAGTGCAGGGTAACCGCTGGCTCTGCGGTGTGGAATAGGAAGCCTGTGTGACCGAATTGTGGGCAAAGCAGTCAGTGCCTTTCGTGCAGCCCAGGTTTACACACACAGGCGTGGGGTTCATGCTCAGGCTCTGCATTACCTGTCTGCAGACAATTGCATTTTCTAGCAGATGTACCTGTGAGGGCTAAAGCTGCTGTGAGCAGGTCAGGCTACACTGCTTGGCTGCACACTTTGGTGCTGACCTCTGTTTACTTCTAGCCTGCCTCAGTTTCTCCTTCTGGGCTAAAACCAGCATGATGATATATCTTGGTGATGAGTCCTTATTTGCTTACCAGTGGTATGTGCTGGATGCAAAGCAGAGCAATTCTGGGTCCATAGCCCAGGAATCGTATTTTCTTTCCTTTTGCTCACACTAATTTCCTCCATGGGATCCTGGTGGCCACCCTTCTGTATTGACTTGGTTTAAAAGGGATCTCAGATTGAATAAAGGCAAGGGTGCTCTGATTGTAAAGGAGTGTGTGTTAGGTGGAGATCAGAGTAGGAGGTTTTTGCCTTCTTCTAGACAAGCAGAATGGCAGAAAGACATCTGCTTGTTTCTTTCTGCCAGTTCTCTCCCTCCCAACATTGGCACACTTCACAGCTCCTACAGTGTCATCCCACTGATGTCCTAAAAGCCATGCCTGTGGAGTAGTGTAGTGTGCCTCCTGCAGCAAGGAAAATGTGCTGTATCTGGATTCAGTGGAGTTTCCTTTCCCTAACAAGTAGTTTTGCATCCTGCTGTGCCCCTGGTAGTCTGACAAGGAAGTTTCCAACGTCTTGTAGGTGCCAATATCTGCATGGAGTTATACCTAGGCAAGGGCTGGAAGCATTTAGGAAGACATTCAGAACTTCCTTGTTTCCTATTCTGCATACTTGCTTTTACTTGTGTCCTGTCTAGATACAAAGGGGGATTTCACTTCTTCCCCTCAGATGCAGAAGGTATGATATAAGTCTAGAAGTGGCTTGCTTTTTGAAATTAGGATGGCTAAAACTGAGAGAGCTATCTCTGAGGTAGGAGCAAACTGCCTTGTGTTGCTATGATCCTGCCTTACATGACTTGAGGAACTGGCGCTTGGGAAGCATCCCAGAATGTATGGCAAGAGTATGCAGTAGTGTGACATCCAGTTGTGACTTTGCTGACAAAACAAACACACCCCTTTAGATAACTAACACACATGAGCAGTTCTGCTGCTCAGTCCTGGAGGGGATGGGACATGATGGGTTTTATCATGCAGTGGTTTGTAATTGCTAGTGCAGCCTTTGATGTGTTCAAACTCTTCTGGCTTCACCTTGGTCCTTCTAGGACTCTTCAGGGACACAGCTCTTGCATGGTATTTTATCATCCCAGCAAGACTTACTGGTTTTTGGGGGGTTTTTTTGGTGGCTGTCTTTAACATGAATCCTCTGGTCTCTAAACCTGAGATGGAAGTTTTCAGTAGTGCAAAGTTAGCAGTATCTTGTCAACCTGACTAAACTTGCAAAGACTTGGTATCTCGGGGATCTCAATTTCTACATCTACAGAGAAACAGGCCAACAGGCTCAAATCTTATCACAGAATCACAGAACGCTTTGGGTTGGAAGGAACCTTAAAGATCATCTAGTTCCAACCCCCCTGCCATGGACAGAGACACCTTCCACTAGACCAAGTTGCTCAGAGCTCCATCAAGTCTGGCCTTGAACACTTCCAGGGATGGGACATCCACAACTTCTCTGGGCAACCTCTACCAGTGTCTCACCACCTTTAAAGTAAAGAATTTCTTCCTAATATCCAGTCTAAATCTGCCCTCTTTCCACTTAGAGCCATCCCCCTTGTCCTGTCACTACATGCCCTTGTAAAAAGTTCCTCTCCCTATATTAGGAGACTGACCAAAATAAAAGGAACAGTGGTCACACAAACCTGATTTCATTAACTTAGAGAAAGTTTCAGAAAGAACAAAACCACACTTTTGCTGTTAAGACGTAGCTTAAGTTTAAGCTATATTGAAGAAGCAATCCCTGGATAATTATCTCACAAATAAAATTAATTGTAGACCAGAGACATTTGTATGGTTGTGCATATAACTGCATTTGCCTCAGAGCTTCTGCTGGCATGAAAATGCCATATAATTTCCAGCTTCTTTAGCAGGGGCCTGTTAGTAGAAATTGTTAATGCATGTTAGACTAAGGTTTTGAGGTTTTTTCATTATGCCTAAGAAGAAATCTTTGGATGAATACTTAATTTCCCTTTGATGGCTTCTAGTCATTCTGACAAAGCTCTTTACAGCCTCCAAATGCTTTTAGAGGTTTATCAGGTCTTCCCAATGTACAGACACCAAGATCTATATATTGAGGCTTTTAGGTAGAGTTCTGAGATCTCACAGTGATGTCATGTTTTTAATTTACAGTTGTCATTTTTCTATCCCTCGTGGCTGTAATAAGGAAGAGCTTGAGCAGGTGGGCTGTTTATAGTCCTTGCTCTGACATGGTTTGCAGATGGTTTGAGATGTATTCTTGAGAGACCTGAGCTGCCTGTCCATTGTGGATGTTCAGCTGTGCCCCTGAGAGCCCTTCCTTGCCAGAGCCCTCTACAGAGAAGAGGAGTTTTGCCTTTCTGGTCAGCCCAGGAAGTGTATTCGCCTCCACCTGGGAGACAATGAGGTGGATACAGCCAGCATCTTACTTCAAGGCCAGAAGTGTGACTTGGCCACACTCCAGGCGTCCCCAGACTGTCCCAGTTGGCAGTGGGTGCTTGGATGTGGCTGAGGAGTGAAAGGGAGAGCAGTGCTGTCCCTATTCTCTGTCTGACAGTGTGACCTGTGGTGGTGCAGCCTGGTGGTGTCCTGAGTGTTACCTGTGACCAAGGGACTGGGCTGAACCCCTTTCAGGGCTTTTGTACCAACGGGTAAGAAATACGGGAGGGAGCCCCTTGCACTGGAGAACCAGAAGGATGTCAGAGCCTGGTGACATCAGTCCCCAGCACAGGCTGCTGCTCATGCAGCCCAGCCCAGTGCAGTGCCACCAGTTGTTTCAGATCCCAGAGTAAAGGGCCAGGCTTGCCCAGCAGCTCTGTGCACAGATCTCCCATGGGGTTAAAATAAATGCAATGTGATAAGTGGTTGTGCCCACCCTGAAAGATGACTGTGCTTGGCTCAGACCTGGTTCCCTCTATATATGCATGATCTGTTTTGCTTTGAAAATTAAACTGCTGTCTCTCTTTGGTTTTGGCAACAAGAAGCTAATAGTATATTGTGACTTTAGCCCTGTGCTTAGGAGGGGGATGTGACTTGGTGGGTTAAGCCATTTCCTGAGAGGTGTGAGACAAGACTTCAAGACCTGGTGGTGCTGTTCGTGTATTCTGCTCCAAGGAGTTGATAAGAGCTTCAGACACACAGAGAGCCTTGAAGAAAGCAGCCGTGGGGGAGGCGTAAGAACCTGGCAAATGCATATGAAAAGATCAAGGGGCTGCATTTGCTAAATCCCAACAGGAACAGACTTGGGGCAAGATGCCCAGGTTCAGAGAAGACACACCAACAGGGCAAGAGCAGAGTATGTCTGATGGCTGGCACCTGGCTCCCTACCTTAGGAGGGAGAGGAAGATCAAGGATTTGGGAGTGGGAGGGAGATAAGAGCAAACGGTGGGAGTGGGATGGGGGTAAGGGCAATAGGGAAGAAGCTACCTGGATATAGGAGAGGCTGGCTGAAAGAGCAGGAGATATTTAGTGTTGAATTTAGACACATTTAAAACTCAACCTACCTTTGGGTTTTGAGATACCCTGAGAATGGCAGGATGTGTGTACCTGACTCTCACTGATGCTTCTGCAGTGAGTGGGCAATCCCACAGCTTGCTGTAGCAGCAAGCCCTAGGCTTAAATAAGTCCTTGTTGCTATTTGTCTTTGTGCTCTCTCTGATTTTGTAGCATGTGGTACTGTGAGGGAACTTGAAGCCTCTGTTTAATAGCTTATCATATTGCTATTGCATGCTCTGAACAAGGTCATATCCCACTCTTAGAGATATTTTCCTTAATGAAGAATTTTATGAGAACTGTTGATGCAGGTGGTTGTCTGTATAAGATAACTGAGTTATCTGAACTCTCAGTAATCTGCCACTAATTCACTGTGCAAGCAAAGGAAAAAACTCTATCTCTGCAGATGAATGAAAGAAGAAAGAAGAACAGAAAATCTAAGGAAAAAGACAGGACCCTGTTTACCTCCCTTTTGTACAACACCTGCTTAGGAGAGGCAGCCTTCCAGAGTGCATCCAGAATACTCACACAGGGCAGGGCGGGCAGGGGAAGGCTGGGTGATTGATAGCAGAAAGGCCACATCCTCTTTTAACACCAAAAATTCTCCAAAAAGTCCCCTCTCTTCCCTTTTCAGGCTCCTTGGCCTCAGCAAGCAGTGTTAAGATACTGTTTTGTACCTTTTCTTGGCAGACTCCTAAACCCTTATCATCATACCCTGCATGTGGTGAGCTCTTCCTTCTACTCCAGCTTAGCAAATGACAGTCACAAGATTCTCTGTTTCTGTCCTGCAATGTTTGGTATCTGAGTGCCTGAGCTGCTGAAATTAATGGGGTTTTTTGAGAATTTTACATTTTTTTTTCTTTGTCAAAGCTTGTGTCTCATGGTTATTGAGAAAAGGATCCAAATGTGAAGCAAATTTTGCTCCAATGTTTCAAAACCAGAAAGCAAAACATCTGAACTTTCCCAGTAAGGTCAGATGCCTGTTTCAATATGAACACGGATTCACTGTCTTTCTCTGCCCTTGCCTGCCCTGGTGCTATTAAACCCCACAAATCTTCCCTCTTTGAGTGATACTGACTGGAGATTTCTTCAGCTGGCTTCTCTGTGCTTCCCTGCTGCTTCTCAGGCATGTGCCAAGGTCAGTGCTCTGGCTTCAGACTTATCATCCATTCTAAATGTTTCCCCTCCTCTTTTCTGATTAGTCCTGGAGATGAGAGATTCTTAGTCTCTTGTGTATCATGGCATTTGCAAAAAAAAAAAACATTTTGGTTTGCTCTTGCATTTTTTCTGGGCTCTTTCATTTCAAAGAATTTCAAGCCTCTGTACAGTTTGGTAGATTTTCAGGTTGAATATGTAATGGAGGGTGGGAAGTTCCACCTGAGCTGGGGATTTGTAGTTGATCATTAAATCAGCAGTTTCAGGTGATCATAGCTGGGGAGTGCAGTGGTTAATATGCCATTTGATGAAGTAATTCTCTTCTATGCATGAATTGACTCACATTTCTTTGCTATTTAAAGTCACACTGAAGAAAAGAAAAAGAAAATGCCATGCAACAAACTTGGTAGACATTATTTCTGTGGGTTATCTTGACTTTTGTAAGCCCACAGCACAATTTTCTGGTGTCTGACTCACACAGAAGCACCATATATTTGCATAGAAAAGTATCTCCCTCTTCCTCCCCCACTATCCATCCTCCTGCCTCAACCATCCCAGATAAGCTGCCTGATAGCATCCTGCATGTTGCCTCACTCCTCTCTGCAAATACCCTCTCTGAGGCGTCCCTGCCCTCTACCCAGCACCCCCTGGGCTGCCCTGCTCAGGCAGCTCCTGCCCTAGACATTCAAAATGCCTTGTTCTCTCACTCCCATTTTACATGACAGCTGTTTTTCTTCCCCTATTATTCAAGCTCAGCTCCTCTGCTTTTATTTCTGGCAGGATTATTTTTCTATTTGACTTTGGCCCTGTTTGCCAAGGGTGCACCCTTGTCACCTCCATATTCTAATCCTCTCCTTCGTTATCTAAAGGTCTTCCTCTCTTTCCTTTTATTGGTACTTTTATCTCTTTCTCCACTATCTTTCAGTCCCCTTGATTCTTACCCCTCTCTTTTGCATGTGACCAAGCTTGTCTTGCACATGTTACTTGGGGGATTTAAGACTTCTCTCCTTGACAGCTTTTCTTCCCTGCCCCTGGAAGGTTCTTCGTGCTGCTGGACACATGCCAAAGAGCAAATAAATTCATTATTCCAAATGAGACAACTGCAATCCAAGACTGGAGAGTGACTCCAGGTGGCAGTGATCACAGCAGCTCTCTACTGACATCTTAGCCATCCCCCATATCTTTGAGATCACATTTTTCCTCTTTTGCAGCCATATTTTCACATGTGGGAGGCTGTCCTAAGGTATTTCAGGTAAGAGAATGCACAAAGGAGAAATGAGAGTTTGCTGCAAGGCTGAGTGATCAAAAAAGGGTGCAGCAGCATCCTAGTGTAGGTTTCTATTTACAGTTCTGCTGCTGTCCTCTTTTGTCACCACACTTGGGCTCACTGACACTGCCTGAAGTATGACTGTAGACAAAGTCTTCATGGCTGAAAATTGCAAAAATGGGCACGATATCACATCAATCACAGCATCACCTTGGTGTTTCACAGTTTGTGTGTCTTGGTCAGTGCCAGCATAGCAGCATTCATGGTTTTCTAGCATTTCAAAAAGGCTGTATTTCTCTCAAATCTTGCTAGGATAAGGGCAGAAGGGAGAAGATAAGGAATTTCCTTTGATTAAGCTCTCTTGGTCGAACTGTCCTTCCTCCATGCTTTGTATTTCTCATCAGGCAAGGCAGCAGGACTCCTGGCATGTATAGAGCAGTCCAAGAGAAACAGGGCACCTGCTACCACTGAAAATCCTGACAGACCGAAGACCCTGCCCACAGAGCTTGATTTTACATCTCTTCAGCCAAATGGTCATCTTTCCTCTGGCTGCATGGAGCAGGCTCCTGCTTGAGGGACTGATAATTTCTGAGATGCAGAGAGCCACACAGTTGCCCAAGCAAGCAAACCCCTGTGTGTTGCACTCTTTCCTCATCCGACCAACCTGACCTCCTTCATCTCAAACAAATCTTTGGATTTCAGCTTTGCACAGCAGCCAGTTGCCATTTACAGTGAAAAACCAAGTCTGGGCTGTCCAAACATACACATCAAATGCCACTGTAACTTGCCTGTGGCTCTACTGCTGAAGGGAAGGTGCATGGCATGCTGGCAGAGACACACGGGGTTGTTCCTAGAAGATCCCTATTCCAGAGCTAGATTGGTGCCTGTTTCCTGCTCTCCAGGCCTTTATCTAATCTTGTAGCAGTGCAGCTTCACCAGATTCCTTTGGCTAACTGAACTTTTAAAGCTGGTTTCAGGTGGGAATTTTACTTAGGACTATATGAAATGTGTATGCACAAAGAGCCGCAGAAGACAGATCATTCATTCCAGGTCTGTGTGAACTTCTCTCTCCACACTTCCCAGGGTCAGTTCTCAAACTCTGACTGGTGTTTTCAGCAGCTGCAGAAACCATGGACCACATCACACAATAGGAGAACCTTATTCACTTTTTCTTCATGACAAAAGGACAGGCACTCCTGTGAAATCCTCTCTGTGGGTCTGGGTTGATGGTTTTTTCCATGTAGGGATGTAGAAATCATGAATTGTGAAAAAAAAGGAGTAATGAGGTGCTCTTTGGAGCACTTGCAGAATAGCCATATTTTTTTCTTCTTCTGGGTGGAGTTCAGGCCATTTGGGAATTGACCATTCAATTGAATGTGGAATAGGAAGGAGAGCACAGCATAAAGAGGACAGCAACAACCTTGGGGTGAGGCTGGGAGACTTCTGTGGTTGCTGGTGTCATCTGCTTAAGCAGAAATTAATTTTACATTTGGAAGGGGGAAGGCAGCGCTGATCATTCCTGGCTGCTGCACTGGGTACGTGCCGATTCACTTGGCTATGAGGATGATGCATTTTGCAGCACAGAGGAGGCTTGTGTCCATGTAGTTTTAAGGAGAAATTGTGCCATCACGCCCTTGAGACAGTAAACAAGTGTCAGATTGTGAAAAGGGCTGTACCAGTAACTCTTACCTGTGACATTTTTGGCAGGCCATCTCACCAACGCCCAGGGAAGGCTCTCAGACGGGTGATGCACTGTCTCCTTGCATTTTGCAGCCTTTCCTGGTGAAGGTAGGCTAGATATCCCTGGCTTGGCCTTTTAAAAGGACTTCTTCCTAGGATGGTGGGTCCCTGCAAGATGCAACAGAGCAGGTCAGGACAGAGTAGGACAGGAAATAGTAGGACACTGACATTCCCTCATGGGATCTTTTAGGATCTCAGAAAAAAACACAGCTAAAAACCAAACAATTCTCAGTCACAGACTCGGAGAGGAGTTGCAGTGATTGTAAAACTGTGAAAGGTACCCCAGGAAACCCAGGATATTCACATGGAATACATCCAGCAATACAGTAGTATAGATGCTCAGACAAGTACAGAGTGGGTTTGGACATTTTGAGCACTAGACCTCATCCAATCAACACTGGTGAAACCTCTGCACTAAACCTTTATTCAGCAGTGTTTCAGCCTCCCCTATTTTATTGTACCCTAGTTTGCATGTCCTGTACCCCATGGACAGTCACCCTTGAAAGAAATTGAACCAGAAGTGTCCTTTGAATATTCCATGGCAAGAAAGCCAGTTACATACAGCAGTCACAGTGGCTGCTCCTATTCTTGTATCACGACCTCTGGTTTTGGCTGACAGCTGTGATGATGGAAAGAGAAAAGGGAGCCTGGAAGGAGTCCGGGCAACACTTTGGATACTTTGGGGAAAAATACTTGATTAGTATGTGTGACTTCAGTGTGACTTCAGCTCTTAGGGCTGTTATCATTGCTAGCTGACCAGAAATGCCAGGCAGGGAAGAAGCACATCATGTATTTCACCCCATATCTCTAGCAGGCAGGAGAATTGTGTGGCTTTTTATACACTGTAGTAACCCAGGTGAGTTCATAGAGCATTGCAGTGTGGAGGACCACCCTTGCCCACTTTCCTTAGTCCCTAATCCCCTTGTGTTAGCTACAGGGATTGCAGAGTATAGGCCAGGTTTGAGTTGCTCTGAATCAGTGTGGTGAGTCCCCATCTTCAGGTTTATGGGACTTGTTCCCAGCTGTTCTCCCTCAGGCTGCTGCAGAAGGTCCTTGGCAGCAGTTTTCCATCCTGCAAGGATTAAAAGCAATGCAGAGATTTCATCCAGGAAGTCTGTGCTGCAGCAGGTGCCATCCTCAGGGACCATTATCGTCAATACCCTTGAGTTCTGGATAAGTTTTCCCCAAACTTAGCTTTGTTATTTTCTTAATAGTGAAGTACAGTGCAGAGATCTCTCCCAAAAGCTCTGGAAACTGCTGGTCCTGTCTGGAAAGGGGCTTGGGTGTGTGATGTTCCTCACCAATGATTTTTACTGTGCAGCAGCTTTTACCCAGGTTCCAGCAGCATCACGGTGGCACCAGTGATAGCAGTGTAAAAGCACTTGGCCTCTTTCAATCTGGACAGTTACCTGTGAGGCACTGAGAGAGCTTCCTACAGCGAGGTCATTCCAGCTGTCAGTCACTGCTCACCTGGGCCACATTTGATTGCTGATCCCAAGATGAAAGGTTTCATCCTGTCTTCTCCAGAGGTGGCTGTTCTTCCTGAAGAAATATTTCAAGACCATTTCTACTGGATACAGGAAAAAGAAGCAAACACATCCCCAGGCTTTTACTTCCATGCTGGTATTGCATAGCTTCCTGTGACCCTCTCTTCTCCCAGCAATGCATGGCTTTAAGGTTGCACAGGCTGGGTGGAATATATTTTAGAGCGAGACTCAATTTAGCCATGATGTCAACTGCAGCCAACTATAAAAAGCTCAGTAACGCTCTTTGAAAGTGTAACAGCTGCCGCTCTACACAGTCCCTGGTGTATTACAAGTCCGCCCTACTTCATGTGCACACAACCAAAATAAAATACGGTAGTAATCATTATATAGTTCAAGGAATTTGGGACAAAATCTCCCCAGAAACCAGGAGGAATTCAAGGTTAGACAAACTGGGTAATTTTACACAGTTTGTTAACAGAAAGGTAATTTTATCTGGCTTTGCAACATAGCATGACTTCTACCTCACACTTGACTATGTGCTATCAGTGATCCCTACACAGTGACAACCGAGCAGAAAACCTTTTGGCAGTTCTGGATAAACTGACTTCTTGCATGGGGTAAGTCCAGAAATGCATTATCCAACATATGAAACCTTTTTGTTAAGTGGATGGAGCCACATTTATTTCAAAAAACACCAACCAGGCTGAAATTTCCCATAAAAGCAGGACTATTTAAGAAATTGTGATTTGTTAACCTAGAGTGAATAGAGAGAAGTGAATGACTGTGGAATTGTGCTGGCACTGGAGAGGGGTCTTGGCTTTCAGGGCTGTTAAGGACAGCCCTGAAATGGTGGATGCTCTAGTAAAGCCAATTCTTTTCTAAAATCTGAGCGATAGCATTTAGGAGTAATCCCTGCATTTCACTCTGCAGAATTCCTTCTCTTGAGGACCTTGATATATTTTCCAGGGATGTGTCTTTGTTTTACTAGAACATGGGAAGACTGAGTGGCCTGCTCACAGTTATGTGAAAGCCAGCGAGTGGAAGAGCAGAAAGGGGAGTCTGGCTGTTTTGGTTCTGCTTTCCCCCTTCCCTTGAGTCACTGGCCTACTGGATGGTGAGCTGATGTTACCAGTGGTCCATCCAATTCCATTTTCTGCAACCACATGAGACAGCTCAGATGATAGGAGTCCAGGAAGCAACAGCTACATCAAAAAGACAGAGAAAGTTTCAGAAAAAATTTCACAAGTGCCCAGTTTGCTGGAGCGGTTGCTTGAAATCCTGCTGGGCTGAGCCCTGGCTTGGTGGGGTGTAGCATGGGGACAAGACAGGCTGAGGGAGGACAACACCCTCCAGCCTCACAGAGCTGAATGGATCAGCCTGAGCTCCAGCTCCTTTCTGCATCCTTGACAGGACTAAACCAGTGCGAAGTGGCCACAGCGTTGCAGGCAGGTTGATTTTGTGTGGTTTGTAGTTCAGATCGGGCCTTTGTAGTGTGGGTGAGGAACAGCCCGTTCCAAGGAACGTGTAAACTTCTCTGACACCCGTTTGAAGCAGTCGTGAGCTCACCAGTCTGCGAGGAAATGGTTGGCTGCCAAACACGGCTGTTACCAAAGGTGACAGGACAGTCAGGCAATGTGAGGAACGATTTGGTGTCAGACAAAGCCGTTGGGGTGGAAATGCACACGCCACAGGCCGGGCTTGGGTGTGTCTCTGGGCACTGGCTGCACCCAGCTCCCAAGCAGGAATATTTTATCAACGAGGAAATCAGAGGCACCCAGAAATGAAAGCAAGCAGCCTCCAGTGAGACGGGAAGCTTGGGAGGGAGCCAGGGAGCAGCCCCAGTCCCCATCCTTCCCTGGCAGCTCTCTGGAAACCCCTCAGGCTCCCCTACTTTGGCTGTGCTGTGGGCACAAGGATCGCGAGGAGGATGAAGAGCTGACTGGGGAGGTGGTTTCTTCTATGTACTGATACACATGCAAATACACACTGCATGGTTGTTTAAATAAAGTGACACTGAAGAAGGGTGACTTGTGTCAACACACAGAGACTAATTTACATGCTACAGTGTGTAGCAATATGCTGTCAGGTGAGAACTGCCACAGTGTTTGCATCCAGCCATATACACATAATGGTATCACAGGGAGAGCCGAGTTGCTGTGGAATTAAAGACTGTGGGTTTTTAATGGCACCTAGGAAACAGGATACTGGAAATCCTTGAACATTGAATAACTTCCCAGCCAGAGGCTTTACTGGTCCTCTAATAGTCTGCAGATTATTTGGGATTTTACCATACCCCTTGATAACTAAGAGCTCAGTTCTTTAGCTATTGAGCAGTCTCCATTTTAAGTAGGGACAGATGAGACTTTTTGCAAAGCTTTTGTCTGCCTTTGTTTGAGGCTTTGAGACAACTGAGTGGCTTCTACACTTGTAGAACTGAGACTGGTAAACCATTGGCCATGATCCCATTTGTTCAAAAAAATAGCACTGCAATCCTAGATGTGTTACAAGATGAAGGTGTCTTTCTCATACAATAGCCATGGAAACCTCAGGCTCCTGGTGTTCTGAATCCCTGGCTATGATTTTCCACAGTGATCAAGTAATTTATTTAATCCTTTCACTACCTATTTGCAGAGTCTCAGCTCTTTGAGGTGTCAGAAAGAATCGTCAAACCAACTCCTTCAATGCATTAAAAGGGAAGATCTTGTAATGTGCCACTGGGAAAAAAAAAAAGGACTTTCTTACAAAATAGATGTTTTCCCTCTAATATATTTTACCAGTTGATGAAAACAAGATTTTTCAAAAAGTAAAATTAACCAAAAATTTGGATCTTTTTTAAATTAATGTGATGCTAAAGCAAACATCTTCCTTCTTTCACATGTGGTTAGAGAAATTTCCTTCTTCAGATCTGCAAGACTTTCCAGCCCTCCTGAAGGATTTTTCTCCTGACTTGTAGATGACAGTTAAAAAGATCAAAATTATTAAATATTTTGTGCATTAAATTACTTGCCTCTAAATAAGTGTTATTTTCATCAAACCAGTCATATTGGATACTCTTACGTACTTTTGTGGGATTCAGGACCAGCCCTTTCCTAACATGACCACTAAAGCTGAGGGACTAGATCAGTCTCCTAAAGTGATCAACAGTGAGATAATTACTTTTTGCAGTAAAATGTAGTGAGGGGGTCAGAACAAACAGCTACTGACCTGCAAGTGACATTTCACACCACAGTGATAAGGTTCAACTGGCAAAGATTGCTACTGCCCTCTTTTTGAGTAGAGAGGATTAGCAAGAACCTGCTGTCTGTCGTGGATAACAGGTTACTGGGCACACTACTAGTGGTGCTTGGGACTCCATCTGGCAAGGAATTTCCTTCCACGGGTTTTGATCTGGAAAGAAATACCAGTTGCTGTTGTGAATATCAGAGCCTGTTCCCTAGCTGGAAAATATTGTTGTTTGCTACTCAAGGATTACAATGATGGGCACTCTATGGAGGCCTGTAATATAAGCCACACACAAAAGGAGATATTATATTCATGTATTTTTGATCCTAAGGGCTTGTCTATGCTAGAGATGTGGTTTTTTTTTTCTGTATCTCAGTGAGGTTAAAGACACACTCTTCCTGCCTATGTGTGTATAGCTACACCTAAATGAGGGCTTTTATCACCAAAAGACCCAGCTCTTAACTCACATAATTGCATTGGTAATGCTCCTTTAGTGGAGCCCAGCTTATACAGATTCTGCAGGCAGAAGGATGCCAGAGAATTGCTCTTTTCGTCATGATAGTGTTTTATCTCAGGGGGCAGTGCTGATATTTTGAATGTTGTTAACCTCTGCTGTTTTAGGACTGGTGTGTAGGAGTGCACCACCACTGAAACAGGCATTCAGATACTTCTCTCCTGGGAATAGGGTTCAGAAAACTGGCTGGTGAGATGTAATCACCTTGGTTAAACTTTCCCTTTGAGAACTCTTGCCCTGTTTTTCCCCACACATGCCAGCCATCCCAGACCCCATTTAACAAGAGATACATGATGAGGTCCCCAGTGGATGACTTCATGACTGCTTTTAATTATATGTTAATATGTTGTTCCCTTCCTCATTCAAAGATTTCATTATCTTGCAGCAAAGCATGTGAAAGAAAAAGGATTCATGTCTCCCTGTCTTTAAGAAAACATATGACCTCTTCAGCAGCAATTCCTCTCAATCATCAGCAAGATAGAGACCAGAAGGTGTGTAAATAAACTACAGACAATTTAAGCCAAACATGCTGGGTGAGATTATGGATGTACTAAATGTGCCAGTCTTGAACTCTGGGTTGGTGAAAAGTGAGGGTTTGGCAGCTTAAGGAGATCTTGCTGCCTTCTCCCTTTGCCATCTCCCTCATCTCACTCCTCTCCTTGCAGCCCTTCACCCTGACAATTGTACTGACTCAGTTTACAGGGCTGGGCAGTGAACCAGATCTGGGAATAAAGCCAGGAGAAAGAGAGTGAGAGAAGTATAAAAGGAAGGAGGCTGCATTTCACTACAAGCCAGTATTGCCACTGAAACCCCCTCACACCAAAAGACAGCCTTCTGCAGTGATGGAGAGAGGAGTCACAGTTTTGCCAAGAGGAGCATCTATAAGCCAAGAGGAGGCAGAGTTGTTAGTGCAGTCCGTACACAGACTCAGCTTTGTGACTCTGCCTTGCAACAAAAGATCTTGCACTACTTTTGTAAAAAAGGATGTTACTGCTTATTTCCTGTGAGGACAGCCTACTCACAGATAGTGAGAATGGAAAGTTCTGTCTCAGTAATTTGTTCTGCACTATCCATTAGGAAACTGGACTGAGGAGGTTTTAGCTCAAAGTTTCTGATTTTGTTCACCAGCCTCACCCCGGTAATTTGCTCTGATTTTATTATCCTTGATGAGAAATAAAAAGAAATGAAAGAAGAAAAAGATGTCAAAAGACTATTGCCAGTCAGGTGGGACTTGTGTGATTCTCAGCAGTTCCACTGTGCGGTACATTTCAGTCTGTGGTTGTTGCCACTGTGAGTAACTTCCAAAGTCCACAAAAGAATGGAAGTCAATAGATTTAGTCCCTCTGTGCAGGACCTGCCTCTCCATTAGCAGTCCACAAATCAGAAGAGGTTGATATTGCCTGCTGGAGTGCAATTCTACTCACACAGAATAAGGGAGATAAAAATACACTTCCTGTACTGAAAAGATGTTCTTTAGAGCAGAAGTGCACAGGTAGGGAAGCAAACTATCTAGTTATCTGCCTATTGCAGGAACAGCAGGATGGCTGGATCGGTGTGGCTGCTCTTTAGGTTGCAGTTTGGTATTGCAGCTGAGGTATCTACAAGCTGGTCTGTGTTTCCTGTTTGTGTTGCTTTCCTTACATTGTATCTAGCGGCTGTGTGGCCACAGGGTGAATCTGTTCATCTGGCTGACAACAGCAGCAAACTAACCATGCCATAAAAATGAGTAGTTTTCAGCCAGATCAGCCAGCTGAATCAACTCACCCTGAAGCCATTCCAAGAGTAGATTTGGTGCAAGGGAAAGGGCAGGAAACACAGCTGGGAGCAGTGGTGGAGTGCGACCGCCGCTATTTGGCATTAGCTCCCAGCTCTAACTGCAAGCTGCCCTCAAAGGGACGACCCATCCTTGCCTCCCTGCCCCTGGCAGCATGTTCTTGTTGCTGCCAGTGCTTTCCTGACCCTTTGGTGAACCAGGCCTGCTTTCCAAGCCAGCAGAGAACTAACCTAGGAAGCGAATAATTTTCTGTCTGCATGATAAGGTGAGAGGGATTGCTGAGAGGTCCGATGAGCTTAAGAGCTGGCAACCAGGATGTTGATGGGAGCATGTGGTGTGGGGCTGGGAGCAGGCCAGAGCTGCAGCCATTTCTGAAACCTCATTCTTAATTTAACCCAAAGCAGGAGAAACAACCCCAAACAATAACATACAAAAGTGAGCCACAGCTGAGCAGATGGGAACCAGCTGCATGGTCTCCATTAAAGACCGCATCTGATAACTAGATGAAGAGGGACGGGTTTAATGCATGCTTTTGAAAGGTGTGTTATCCTTCTGTTTGCTGAATGGAAGGAGTGACACGGATAATGCCATGTATTGCACACATAGCCTTGCTCTTCCCAAGAGAGAGGGAGGAGAGTCAGCAGTTTTGCTAAGAAATCTCCCTGCCTATCATTTCCTGTGCCACTGGACAGCTTGGAGTCCCAAAGGTAGGTACAGCTCATTTGAAAATAAAGCCAAAAGGAAAGGACACAGGAGGGAAGAAGCTGGTATGTAGCACAGGGCTGAGGAGGACATGTCTGGAGCATCAGAGGTCATGGGCAGGCATGTGTCATTCCTGTCCCCTTTGGGGACATGTGCTAGTTGGGGTCAGACCCTGACACAGAGGTACAACTCGCTTTCTGTGCTCTAAATTTACATGGATAGAAATCATTCATCTGGCTGTTGGTTCAGTTTTCTCTGGGCAGATAGCCAAAAATGCAATTGCTAATTGCATCAATTTCCCTGTTCTCTCTTCTGTAAAATCACTTTATTAAGGGGAGCTGGTTAAATTCAGGAAGTGCTCAAATTTCCTGCCGTATCTTGTTTGGCAAAGACTTATTGATAAAAGTGCTGTAGTACTTCTCCCAGCTCATGTGCCCGTGGAAGGCGTGACTGTTTACACAGTTACACTGCAGCAGATGCAATCATATCAGCCTAAGATAATTAAATGGTATCACTTCATTTATTAGACTGAACTGTTCTTTTACGGTCACCTGTAGCTGGTATAACTGTGGCCGTGCTATGGGATGTTTGCTGTCTGTCAAAATGAGAATATTTAGTGAAGATGGACTTTAGCATGTGTATGTTTCCTCAGGAGTCACTCTAGCACTCTGTCAATAAATGCCATTTCAGCAGTATTTGCTGACATAGCTGAAAATGTATTGCCAGATCCTACATCCGATTGACTGTTATTCTACACCTCACATAGTAAATTAGAGAAATCAGTGTGAACATCACCATAAATAACTACATAAATGCGAGGCAGCAGCGCAGTGAACAGTATTGGCTTCAAAGCAGAGACAACTATTATCCACCTGCTGCAAAGAGGCCCCATAAGGAACCACAACTCATTTCCAAACTTGCAGCTCTACTGTTGTCTTTCAGAGCTGTCCAACAGGACGTGCAGCACGTGGCACTGTTTGCTTCTGTGTGCCAGGCAACAGCAGACCATGCTTTAAAGAAGACCTCCTGAAGGAACAAGAAAATGGAATTGCACTTATTTTCAGGCATTGACACAAACTGCATAGAGGTTTTCACTCAGAAATTGCATGCAGGTTTCTACTTGGAAAATTACCTTTCTCCATTTTTTCCCCTTCTCTCTCAGGTTTTCAGTTTTCATAAATGAATCTCTCTTATGAGGGGAGACTGTGGGAGCTGGGCCTGTTTAGTCTGGATAAGAGAAGACTGAGAGGGGACCTCATTCATGCATATAAATATCTCAAAGACAGGTGCCAAGAGATTGGTGCCACTCTTTTTGGTGGTGTTCAGCAACAGGTGGAGGAGCAATGGTCATAAACTAAAACAAGAAGTTCCACCTCAACGTGAGGAAGGACTTCTTTACATTGAGGGTGGCAGAGCACTGGGACAGGCTGCCTTGGGAGGTTGTGGAGTATCCCTCTCTGGAGACATTCAAAACCCACCTGGACATGTTCCTGTGTCACCTCCTGTAGGTGCCCCTGCCTTGGGAGGGGTGTGGGACTGGATGATCTCCAGAGGTCCCTTCCAACCCTAATTATTCTGCTATTCTGTGATTAGTTCCTAGAAAAACTGAAACTATTCAATTCAGAGGAGACCGTGGTGAAGGTCTTGCAGAACTGGATTTAGAGTGCTCTCTTGCTTCACTGAAAAGCAGGAACATAAAATCTTGAGTTAGCTTATTTTCCTCCACAGACATAACACATTTGCATAAACAAGTAGTAATGAAAAAGGACATATAAATGACTTAGAGAATTTTCTCTCTGTGACTCCTGTTGTGCCTTTGCTGTTCCAGACCCAATAAGTCCAAACCCAATTTACTGTGCACACATGAATGGTTGGTGTGTGATCCTTGAGTTTAACATGTCCTGAACATCTAAAAAGTTACTGAGAATATCTGCTGTCTGTCACATGTACATTAGGGTCACCACGAGCTCTTAAACTTAAGGCAAACCAACAAGCACACACAAAAAAAGCAGCTCAGTGGTAGACGAGGTTGAGTGGTCACCAAAATGGGCAACACTGGCAGATGATAAAGATGATTCTGTGATTCACTGTAAGTCCTAGGACAAAGATATTTTCCAGCATGCTTCCAAAAAAAAAATTATATCTGTAAAATGACTGTGATCAAGAGAACTACAAGGGGAAAACAAAAGTATTTACATATACTCTTAGTCTAGATTTTATCAGACATAAGCACAAACCAAATTTGTTTTCCTTTGTGTTGCTAGCAGAGCTTGGAATCCACTACACTGTAATGGTGTCTCTCTGGGTGGTTTTACAGTGTCAGATCAGCTCCTAACCAAACAGCTTGTATCTGTCCTGTAAGGAAAGGCAGACAAAGAGGGAGCCTGTAATTAAAGTAAAAGGACTTGAACACTTTTTTCCTTCTGGTCTTGGTCTGTTCAGTGAGTACAACTCTCATGAATAGAAAAAGAAGACAATAAAAAGAGAAACAGAACTGTCATGTTCTAGAAAAAGGTCAATCCTGTTAATACTCACAAATGCTATTCAATTGCCAAATGTTGGAGAATTTAATTCATCCATTAACCTGGTCGTCTTCCCAGAGGTACACGTAGCCTTTCTTTCCAGACACTCCAGCCCTTCCCAGTTATGGGAGCTTTGGGCTAGTACAATAGCACTAGAGCTGGGAGTGATGTTCACACCCAGTTTATTTAACACAGCCATTCCTGAGAAGCTGATAACAATATTTCCACAGTGAGTGATTTGCATTTCTGAGCCCATAGCACAGTGCCAGACCCGGCTGCTCAGAGATGTTCATTTGAGACAATCAAATATTCAGCAGCCGTTGCTGTAGCAAACACCACGTTAGGCCACATCTTTCAAACTGAGGCTCCTTCCTCTGTTAGAGATCACCGTGCAAGTGGGACTCTTCAAAGGACAGCCAAAGCCACAGGAAGCACACAGGTTTCTCCCAGGGGTGTCTGGGAGGAAGAGCTGGTGGTCTGGTACCTACAAGACGTAGGTTCCTCACTCTTGCACAAGGAAGAGTGGAAGAGCTGTTTGTTTACATGAGGCTAATGTCCTATGAATGTTTTAATGCTTCGTTGTATAATTGCAGTGAGTAGCTTGGTATTTTTAACTGTCAAAACATTCAGCATCTTGAATTAAATAGTTGTTTTATTCTCTATAAACTTTCTAGGTCTACATTTCTTACTGGAGGGCACTGTTGCTGGACTAGACTGCCTCTCTGGGACTTGTATTTCCTCCGTGTTTCCCTTCCCATGCAGAACCCGCTGTTCCAAGAAACAAGTGAATAATTTACTGGCTGAACTGAGCATATTCATCTTATCTGCGAATTAAGCTAAGGGTTCTCTCAAATACATAAATTATTGGGAATTTGTCATAATCATTTGGGAAATATGTCTTCATTTACAGGATTGATGAGCAATTCACTGAAGGCGTTGGAAGTCATACTGGCTGCCTGGCAGGGAACAGCCAGGACCAGCTGCTCCCTGAGGGCCAGGGAGCCAAGAGGGCTGGGAGTGCAAGATGAGGTGAGGGCCTGGGGGCCTGTGGCCATAGTTCAGGTGAAGGCCAAGGACAAGAGCTTCAGCTGAAGGAGCTCCCAAGGGCCAGGGAGCCAGTGTTGGTTCTGGCAGTGGCCTCCCGACCAAGCTGCCTGGGAATGCTCCCCATGGCAGGTCCTGAGCCCTGGCAGCCAGACCTCTAGCAGTAAGGAGGACGTGCTCAGGGCCCCACGGCTGCCTGGATACGTGGCTTTGGATAAATCTTTGATGAGCCAGGATTCTACGCTGTAACACAGATAACTAGCTCTGAAAATGCAGAATTTTCTTCTGGAAAAATATTTAATAATTTTTTATTAAATTATCACAGACCAGAACTTCCTGACGCCTCTCAAAATTTGAATTTCCATTTTTTTCTAATATATCATCTCACAGCTAATCCCCTTCCTACACCTGATCAGGCACTCACCTTGTTGCACATCACAGCATTTAGTGACACCACAGTGTAACAGCGAGTTTCCGTATTTGTAAATCCAACTTGGAAGCACCACGAAACAGAGGAACGTCAATGTAACATGTCCATTCCCCGCTCTCCAGAGCAGCTGTGCTATGGGGAAGGCAGGCTGAGAGCCACTGAGGGCAGCTCTGTGCTGCTTGGTGGCTCCCTGACTGGAGGCAAAGCAAAGACATCTTGCTTACACTCTCCAGCTGGGATCCTTCCAAGAGTTTATGCTGCCCTTCATGAAGGAACCTGCTCCACTGCTGCCAGCTCACATGCCTCTTGCACAGTGTAGCAAAGCTGGCACAAGAAGAGAGGCATAGTCTCAGTTTTGCTAAGCATACCAAACATTTGCTACAGGAGACAGCCTGTCAGGAGATAAATCAGTTTTCTGTAATTATTCCCAAAACCAGCTTTTCAGCATCCTGGATTTAGCTTGACCTCCAAACACACAAACTAGGGGCTGCTTGGTTTCAGACCAGTCTCCTACCATGAGGCAGAAACACCTCTGGTTTTAACAGTAAATAAAATGAGAATTTTCTTCCATATGGGTGAAACAGAGCAAATCAATAGGGATCAGTCAGACGTTCAGTTTCTTTTACTCTAAGGATGCATTTTAAGGATAAAGAATTTAGAGTTTCTTAAAGCAGGAATTTTGGATTGAAGTGTAGAATTTATGCCATAAAAAAAATATTTATGAAGTGTTAACTCCTCAAGACGAGCAGGAAATGTGCCAGATCAAACTTTGAAAACAGATATTTCAATACAAGTGATTTTATAAATGAACTATTAAATGTTAGAGTGAAGTTGGATGCTGAAGTGACAGACTTATAAGGCAGGGTGCAGGCTTGTATGAGACAAAATCATCTGTTATGCTGTTAGTCTGGTCCATGAGGTAGCACCAAATGGTCAATACAGAGAACTGTGTGCTCTGGAGAGCTCCAACCATCAAAAGAGGACAGTACACCCCTGTTTTCCAGTCTTTGGCAGGAAAAAAGCAAACAATATGGTGTTACATTTGATCCTCAATAAGAAAAAAATGCTAGTGAAGGAGCTACAAAGGACTTCCAATTAGTTGCAAAATTTCTTTTGAAGCTTAGGTGACTCATCATCTGAATCAAATTCTGCCTCATGTGTTGTAAACAGTGCCCTGTGTGGTCTCTCAAGAAATACTAACTGGAAACTAAGTACTTTACATTTCTTCTCCCTTTCACCTTCCAAAGGCTTCAAAGCGTTTTATAAGTGTGACAATAAAATCTCTTCAACATTCCTGAGAGAGAAACAGATGAATCCAAATCTACCTTGAGCTGTAGATAAACCAGGCAATGTGACAGACTTCAGAGGATAAACCCCAGAAAGGGGCGCAGGATTTGGTGAAGCCTGGGGACAGGAGGGACTCCCCCCCACCAAACCGAGTTTCAGGAGGCTGCAAAGCTGTGCTGTTCTCTTCCTTTGCATTGGCTTCACGAACCACCAGACCGGGATGCGCCGCTTCCCAGGTGCGCAGCCTGCATCTCAGTTTGGGTGAGAAACCTGACCAAAAGCACTCCATGCTAACACAGCCCCTCTCGAAATCCTGCAAGGAGGATTGCTTGTGCTGGGAATAAACCTCCTCAACCACACATGGGAGCAACTCTCTCCCCTTACACAGCACATGATAATAGTAGTATTGTGAGTGGTGTTTCATGGTCACAAGGGAGTGAGCTAATTGCAGATACAGCTCTTGGAGAAGTAATTGCCTTGTGCTCTTTTTTCCCTTCTCTAGCTCATTTCTTTCCTTTCCCGTGTGAGGCCTGAAGCATGATTCCTGGAAGAGGAGGAAGAGAGGTCAGCGACAGACCCCACATCACCTTCTTCTGGAGCAAAAGGATTTCAGTCTGTGACATGACAGGATAACAGAATAATTGGGGTTGGAAGGGACCCCTGGAGATCATCCAGTCCAAACTCCCTGCCAAGGCAGGGTGACCTAGAGCAGGTGATAGGAGCTCATCTAGGTGGGTTGTGAACGTCTCCAGAGAGGGAGACTCCACAACCTCCCTGGGCAGTCTGTCCCAGTGCTCTGCCACCCTCAATGTAAAGAAGTCCTTGTGTTTTAGTTTATGGTTATGTCTCCTTGTCCTGTCGCTGGGCACCACTGAAAAGAGCCTGGTACCGTCCTCCTGGCACCCGCCTTTGAGATATTATATGCATTAATGAGATCCCCTCTCCGTCTTCTCTCAACTAAGCAGGTCCAGCTCCCTCACGAGAGATGCTACAGACCCCTAATCATCTTTCTGGCCCTTCACTGGACCCTCTCCAGTAGCTCCTTGTCTTCCAACTTCAGTTTCTGGCGTACCCTGTAACGCCGTGCGAAACATCATTATCCTCTCTACTCGAGCAGCAAAAAGCGCTGACAAAGTGTCCAGCGGCGGCCCCCCCAGACACTCCTGTCACCCGGGATTCGCAGGGGGCGAAGCTCCCCAAACTGCTGGTGAGGGCAGTGACCCCGAGGGAAGGAGGCGAGTTCACTTCCAGCGCCATTCCCGGGTGCTTCCCGTGGCCCCGGAGCGGGGCCGGGCGGGGCGGGGCCGTGGGCGGTCCCGGAAGATCCGGGTCGGAGGGGACGGGAAGTCGGGACGTGGCCGCCGCAGCGGAGCAGGAGGCGGAGGGCGGGCGGGAGGGCGGCGGAGGGTGGCGGGCCGGTGCTGCAGCTACGGACCGGCTCGAGGTTCTCGGTGGACGGGCTGACGCTGAGCCCCAACGCCGAGGTCCGCACCTGCGAAGCGCGGCCGGCGCAGCGAGCCGGCGCGGGGCGGGGCCGCCGGGCCCCGGTGCTCCCGGCCGCGGAGGCCGGCCCGCGAGCGGCGGAGCAGGCGGCGCTGAGCCTGGAGCCGAGCTGGGGCTCGCGATGGAGGAGCTGTACGGGCTGCTCTGCGCTTCTTCAAAGTGAAGCCCCGCCCCAGCCTGGCCCCACAGCCCCGGCACGGGCCGGGAAGCCACTGGGCCCGGGGCAGCCTTCGGCGCATCGCCCGGCCGACTTGGCGGCGCGCAGGGATCAAGATTAAAGTCTTGATTCTGATTGGCTAATTTCCCCAGGATGCGGAGCCCCGGAGAGCCGCGGGGGGCGGCCCCGGGGGGACTCGGTGTATGCGGGCGAGGGGCGAGCAGCACTCCCGGCGTCGGAGCTGCTCCTGTGGATGCGCTTTTCCTTTGTTCCTCGGGACGCGAAGCGAGGCGGGCGGCGCGCAGAGACCCGGGAAGAGGCTGCCTGGCCGCGGCGGCAGCACTGCCGGGGATTGCAGGCGCCCGACCTAAAAACGGAGCTACAGAGGCCCTTGCTGGTGGCGGGGGAAGGCCAGCTCGCAGACGTGGCGAGGGCGCTCGCTTCTGAGCGCGTGCGATTCGGTGTTGCTGGCAGCCGGCATCCCGGCGGGAGGTGTCGGGCCGTCTCCGCAGGATGCCAACGCCGGGGCTGGCTTTGCTGCTTCAGGACGCGAGGACGTAGTCTTTAGCTGCGGCCGGGGAGGTTTAGGTTGGACATTGGGAAGAATTTCTTTACAGAAACGGTGATTAAACGTTAGAGTGGACTGCCCAGGGAGGTGGTGGAGTCACCCTCCCTGGAGGTGTTTAAGGAAAGACTGGAGGTGGCACTTGATGCCGTGGTCTACTTGACGTGGTGGTGTTCGACCGTAGGTTGGACTCGATGATCTGAGAGGTCTTTTCCGACCTAATTGGTTCTGTTTGCCGTCGTGACTCCCGCAGGCAGCTGTGCCAGGCAGCAGTGAAATACCCAGGGTGTAGACCTGGAGCGTTTTTCCTGGGATTCCCTGTATCCAGGTTTGCATCTGCAGGAAGCCAGAGGTACCTTGCCACTCTTGGTTTCTTCAGGAGAAGAAAATCAGCTGTGTGGTTTAGAGAAGAGCTGTGTTCGCTGTAGCCCTGTGTTCAGCACGTTGAGTGATGTGTCGCTCCAGAGGATTTCAGGCAGCTGCTGCTTCATGTGGGGTGCAGAGCAGGGTGTCCAGCAGCATGCCTGCACTAGGGAAGACAGCTCTGTACTTGGAAAGGTCAGTCTTGCGGCAGTCAGTTGTTAGATGACCTCCCAGAAAGGCTCTCTCTTCTGAGGGGAAGCATTGCTGGCAGGTGGAAACTCTGCTGGAAGGACAAAGTTGTCTGTTTTCTTCACGTTGCTTGAGTTGTTTGGAGCACGTAAGGCTTTAAGCAGTTTCTTGAGCCCTGGTTCTTTGATGCTGTTCTAATGCCCTTCCACAAAGCATTTTATTAGCATGCTAATGTACAGAGATATTACTTTTTTAATCTGTATAAACACCCAGAAGAGATCCTGAAATCTTGATTTTTTTTTTTTTAAATTTATTTCTCCTTTGTATCAGAAGCTGCTACGACTGGTTATCAGGAAGCATTGTACCTTCTATCTCTTTCTTCTTTCTGTAAAACGAGTTGCTTAGAAGAATACTGGTTTTGTTTAATTAGTGTTTGTTCTTAAAACATGATGGAGAAAGAAACATCTCTGCAGCAGCAAATTCCTTGTCTCAGTCAACTGTGGTCTTACTCTGTCTTGGGCTGAATATTCTACTGGAACCTGTATTTAGGGTATAAAAATTACACACCGTGAGTGAATTTATCTGCATTATTGCTATGTAGATAAGCAATACCCTGTATCTATTATATCACATGTTTTAATGGAATTTATGCTCAAGTTTATCTCCTTTTGGGTGGTGAAAAGTCAGTGTAGTGTTACTTGTGTGTAGGTTCCAGTTCCTTGCATTATCTTGTCTCAGCAGTGTTTTTTTTTCGTTGCTCTCCTTTTAATCAAAACTAAATATCAACATGTTTCGACATACTGCTGCTCCTTTTTTAGCCTTCTGCAATTTCTTGTAACTCATGGTTTTCTTTAAAAGAGGAGAATTTTCCACGTTGTACTGAGTTGTCAGACTTTCCAATAAAGACCTTATTTCTCTGTCCTTATGGCTGGAGTAACTCACACAAAGTCATTGCCCATCGTTTCATCTGTAGCTTTTTTCCTGAAAGTGACGTAACACGAGGATTTTTATTTATAGATGTGATGGTGAGTTACAGGAGCTTGTAATACTTGGGTTACTGATTCTGCCAGCTTGTTCTATATCTGCATGGCTCCGAAAATAATTGGTCTCGTTTCCAAATGATTTTCATGCATCCGCTGTCAAAACAACTGTGGGAGTGGGCACGCTTGTTTAGCAGCCTTGTACATGCCAAGGAGCAAATATGGATTCCTCCTGTACTTCAAGTAGCAACATATGAGGCATCTGAAGATTCTCCGATGTTAATAGGTCAAAGCTGAGACCTTGTTCGTCGTCATTCTTCTAAAACTGTGCTGATTTGGAGATAGAGGTGGCTCTGAAAAACTTCCTTGGAATAAACGAGTGACTCGGAGCAGTATTAGTTTGGGAGAATGATGGTATCTGGTTTAACTGTGGTGGTTGGGATGGAAGGATCTTGGGTCGGGATGCCAGAGCAGCCCTGTGTGAGGTCAAAGGGTAAGCAGCAATCTCTAGTTAAGCAGCTTCCTTTCTGCTTCAGTGTGCAGGCGGAGTTATCTGTAACTCATGATACACTTTCTTCCTAGAAAAGTTGAATGCGATCAAAATACTTCGGATTTGCCTGTTACAATGACTGCTGACACTTGCCCGTGGTGGCATATTGCAGGGAACAGAATTGCTCAAAGACAAGACAAGACAGGGAGGGACATAAACAATGTGCAAAATGCAACTGAACTAGGCTAGGATAGTGAAGAGACTCAAGAGCTACTTTATTTTGTCTCTGATAAAGACAGATCTAAAGCAGATCTAAAACACTTGACCCTGTGTCACTTCCACTGTCAGGCCTTAGGCTGTGCAGGAGATGTGCACTACCTTTTTTTAGCATTCATAATGGCTTGTGAAGAAAGCTTTTCAGAAGAACAGAGGCGTAGAAAATAGATGGTAATAGTGTTCCAGTCCATTTTTCTGTGGGAAACCAGAGCCTTCTTTCCCTTATGCACTCTTTTCCTTACTGCTCCGTCGAGCCTAGTGCAGGTCGACCAGTGCTTTGGCTTGCCATTAAGAAGCTGCTCCACTGTGCTGGATCCAGTGTACAGTGGAGAACACAGTCATGTTACAGTCATTGTGTATTTCTTTGTCTCTAGGACTGTCTGTAATTGTGAGCCCTGGGGCAGCTGACAGAGTACAAGTGTCTCTGATGGCTTATTCTGCTCGTTGAGCTGGTACGAGCTATGCCAGTGAAGGCAGCCTGTTCAAGATGTAAGTTGTGTCCTGCAGCAGGAGGCATTGGCTTGCATAATTCTGCCAGCAAATATCTTCCAGGATCAGCCTGGCGTTGTTGTTTTCCACATCCTGTCATTGAAATACCATTGCACCCAACCTTCAATATATGACAGTCCCTGAAGTGTTCATGCACTGTCCAAAGTGATTTGCAGTGCAACACATCTGAGTAGACAGTACACAAACCATATCATTTTGGTATCTAAAAGCTTTCCTGGAATGTTAAGTACTCCAATTTTCTTTGACTGCTCAAGTTATTTCCTCTTATCCTAACAAGAATGCATTTTCAACCTCAGCAGAACATCATTCTGAATTAATTGTTTGACCTCTTTTTTGAGCACTAATTTGATGGCATGATTGTAATTCGTAAGTGAAGTAGGCTTTTTTTTCAAGATATGAAAACCTCTATAACTTATCTACATTTGTGAAGTTGAGCTTTGATCATGTTTAATTGGAAGGGCTGGTTGGTAATTCTTCTGGTGAGGCAGAACACCTTTAGGAGAGGAGAATTAGGAGTATAAGAGCGTACTGGGATCTGCAGTAGCAGTTCAGTCCTCACACTTCTCAGTTTTGGTCTTGCTCATTAAAACTTTGCAAGTGAATAGAATTAACATATGTTACTTCTGCTTTTAAGAGCTGAGGTGAAAAATCACATTTCACAAACTTTTCTAGCTTCTTTTAGATGACTCAACCTAATGCCATCCCACAGAAATTAAGTATTTAGAGTGGGTAAAGTTGGAGAAGAAGGTGCAGCACGTTGTGCCATGTTTCTTACAGGGGGGAAAAAAATCAGAATTTACACACGAGTAACAGTGTCTTGCACAATACAGTCTCTTAAGCATAGTTCTTAAATTCCTTTGAGTCTAAATTTGTGGGCTTTTGTCAATTCATGTCAATAATACAGTGCCACGTAGTGGCATAAGCCCCTGTTACCAGCCTGTCACTACTATAGCAGCTTCATCTTTCTGTTGTGTTTGCAGGCTGAGCCTCTCTCAGGACCTCTTGGGTCAGGCATACCGGTGGCGTAGGGAGCGTTGTGTAGTTGCTGTATTACTGCTGTGCACACACATCCTTTGGATTTCTCAGTGTGTTCCCTAGAGCTTCAGCTTCCTGACAGCTGTGTTAGGTGTGTGGGTAATGCCTACTTAAGTGGTACGTTCACGGATGCTTGAATAGATTTGGCAGTTCTACTTGTCTGGACACACTAATGCACTTTTTGGCGTATTCGACTCTGCAGATGAGTTCAGGTCCTCTGGTTCAGTTAAACAGCAACAATTCCAAATCTTCAGGATGATTATGCAGTGTGGTTCATGCTGAAGAATTCAACTGAAAAATAAGTAGTGTACAACTTCACTGTCTGACTAGCTCCAAGTGTTTTCCTGATAATTTGCTTCTAATCTGCATTATCTACAAGTCACTGAATGCCTCTCATACTTTTCTCATCCGTCTGTTTTCCTCTCTTATTTAACTTGTTTGTTGTTCTTCCCTTGGGTCACCATTCTTCGTAAATGCAGATTTTGGCTTCTCTCAGTAATTAGGGCATGAGGTCTGACTTCTCTGTTCTGTGAAAATGCAGATGTGCTGTGCATAGCATGGGAAATGATGGGGTTTTTTTCACTCTAATTCTCTTCAGAAGTGAGTTCAAATACTGATGAAGTTATCTGGCTTAGGCAGCAGTCTAGTACATCAAATAGGTATGTTTTTTGGCAGACAGCTGTAGGTACACAGGTTGTCCAAGGTAAACTATGCTGTAGGGACCCCTTGAGAATCATACTTTGCTCAAAAGTCTGGCAAAATTTCAGTTTAGTGCCCTTGTCAATTGACATGCTTTTAGCACAGTGCCCCAGGATATTAAGTATTATTTCAAAGCGCGTGCTGTTTATTGAGGCCAATGGAAGTGCTTGTTACCTAATGAGTAAATTCCGAGTTAAATATGAAGTGTGAAGAATTGAGGAAAAGCCAAAGGGCTCTTTGGGAGGCCTGAGAGCAGGAGACCCAAGACCCATGGAGAGAGCTTACCAGCATGTAGTGATTTGCATCTCTTAAGGATCATAGACTTGGGGTGGGAAGGGACTGCTGGGGGTTGTCAGGTTTAGCCCTCCTGTTTCAGATCAGGCTTTGTGGAACTGTTTCCATTTGGGTCTTGAATATCTGCTGTCATGGAGACTTAAAAACTCTGGACAGTGGGTTCCGATGCTTGATCACTCTCAGTTAAAAATCAAAACAAAATATTAAAAAAAAACCAAAAACAAAAACAACAACAACAAAACCAAAACAACCAAACAGAAAACCCCAACAAAAATGCTTAAGTGGCATTTCCTATATTTCGGTTTGTGTCAGCTGCCTCTTGTCCTTTCACTGTGTACCACTGAGTAGACTCTGGTTCAGTTTTTATATCCCCCCTTCTCCACTAGATATAACTGGAGATATCTCTCCAGCTATTTTTGGAAATAGATATTTTTGTGGAGAAAGGCTTCTGTTTTTGAGGCTGGAAGCTATATTTGCTGTAAGGTTGTGGGACACTGGAACAAGAGCAAATACTTCAGATTCTGCAAGAGTGATGTGGACCTCTAGGAATTGATAATAAGTAACTAAATATTTGCCTTCCTAATCCTTTGATTCTGGCTTCAAAACAAATGGCATACATGTTCCTTGTGATGTTTTAACTGAGTAAGTCCAATAACGTACTGAACTTTCTCTGTCAGAAATAGAGCTTCTTGCTGTGACCTGCACACACTTTCCCTCTGGGATTGTTTCTGATTTCCAGAAGTATGTGTTCTCAGTTTCTTGATAAGCTGTAAGTAGAGGTATTTTCCATCCTGTCTTGTTCTAAGATTTGCTTTGTTTCCTGTTCATGCCTCTGTTCACAAGCATCAGCCAAGCAATTTTGCAATACGTGTCAGCTCTGAAATTTAGGTGTGGACTGTTCAGTTTGGGGCTGTAAACAACTTGCTCCAAAGGAGAACTGGAAACTAGTGGCAGCTCTGCCTCCAGCTCCTGACTACCCAGAGAGCACTACAGTCATGAAGTGACTATCGCTTACCTCTGGTAATAGCTTCCTCATTTCAGCCCTGCCAAAAGGAGATGATGCTTATTTATTTGTTTTCCTGTTCAAGACAAATGTCTTTTCTTAATGAGCAGTGTAGCTGCATATAGCAGTGCTGTTTCTGTGATTTGTTTTGACAGTTTAAATGTGCTGAGATAAATCCTAGCTGACTAATTCATATATCATTTTTAAATCAATGCCAGACTCTTCTTACCTGTGAATGTGCAGCGGGATCTAACCCGGAATGCTTCAGAAGGAGTTGGTATGGAGCCACTGGAATACGTTCAGGCTTATGTTGCCTTATTCTTACATCCAGAGCTCTCTGTACGTGTTGATGCTGATGGAGTCATCTCTAAGGTTTTTCATTGTGATGGGCTATTCCAGCTGCCTTGGCAAAGCACAGCAATCAAATTCCCTCAAGGAGAACTTTCCTTAAGTCTGATTTTTTGTCTGTGTAGTTTTCCTTGCCTTCCACCTTGGTTGTTCTGCTTTCATTGGTGTGAAGAGCAAAAGGAGAGCAATCTATAAAGTTAACATCACATCGTTCTTTGTGGAAAATCCTTCCTATCCACACTAGAGGAGACTTGGCTGACACACTTGAATTCAGTTGGGGTTTTTAAATGTTTCAGAGATGTAGATCTATATGGTACAATGTTCAACAAATTAACATAAGTATTTGTGGTAACTTATTAGCTAAGATTGGCTGTAGATAGTATGATGAAAACATGTAGATAGCATGAGGAAAAACATTTCACAATGAAGTTTTAGCAGCTGAAATGGATGTGTTTCTTCTAGACAGATCTATATTTTATTTGAATAGAGCTGTCGTAATTTGTCTAACCTTTTGTGACTTATTCTTTTTTTATGGAGAAAATTATAGTAATGGTTATACAAAATCCTCTTTCCTATCCTGTGTTTAATTAATTAATCACAACAGTGAAATTTTCTTTTTTTTCCTACAGAAAAAGATGGTAAAGCCTTTCATCCAACCTATGAAGAAAAGCTCAAACTTGTGGCACTGCACAAGCAGGTTCTGCTGGGACCTTACAACCCTGACACTTGCCCTGAAGTTGGATTCTTTGATGTGCTGGGGAATGATAGAAGGTAAAAGGGCTGGTGCTTTTGTTGGTTTTAACTCTGCATTTCCTGTCTGAAGATAACATCATCCAATTTCTGCAAGAAGAGTACAAGTATGTGGGTTATCTCAGTGTGTGTGTGTGCTAATGGAAAGTGCAAGTGGCCTCTTCAAATACATCTTAGAATTCTTGAGTCACAGTTGAGTACAGGAACTAACAGATGGGTTTTTTCAGCCGCATTAGGAGATGCTGCTGTGCAGACAGTCCAGTTCCTCATAGCAGTTTAAGGCTGCATTAAAGTGCAGGCCCATGTTTCGTCCTAACTCCATGCCAGGGTTACAGCAGGCCAAGCCTTTTGCCAGTGGTAGAAGCATTCACCATAGCTTGTCCTAATACCAAAGATAATTTCTGAAATTAGACACCTGATGCATTCACACTGAGTAAATTTTTTATGAGATCTGGGCAGTCTCAGGTGTGTCTCTGGTATTGCTTGCAGTTCGGGCTGCACTCCTCATGTTCATTGTTGCTATTTCTCCTGTGAAGGCAATGTGCAACACAGCAGTGGCTTCTCTGAGCTGGACCCAGTGCACTGCTTTTGGACAAATGGGTATAGCTTTCCTTAGGAATAACCAAGCTGTTGCTTTTAACTAACTGGAGCGCTGTAATCAATAGTTGTTACCATGTTTGTTCGTTCAGGAAAGTGTATACTTTTTTTTCCACAAACTAGAGTGCAAGAAGGGTAAAAAAATACATCAGATTCACTTGTAGCTGGGAAGTTTTTTGACATAGTTCAGAATTCAAGGTAAGAACTGAGTCAGTCTGTTTGAAAGAGTTGTTCTGATGCAGGCAGTGCTGTCTTTGGGGAAAAGTTGTTGGTTCTCTGAAACTGCATATGATCAAGTTTGGTCCCTGGTCTTCCAACTTCTTTTTCTTTGCTGTGTTCTCAGTTCACTAATGATGTGAAAAGAGTTGAGTCTTGTGTTATTTCAGGTGATTTCTCTCTTTTTCTCAGGAAGGAATGGGCTGCTCTTGGAAACATGTCAAAGCAAAAAGCTATGACAGAATTTGTCAAGCTCCTACATAGGTGCTGCCACTTGTTTTCAACGTATGTCACTTCCCACAAGATAGAGAAAGAAGAACAAGAAAAGAGAAGGTAACATTTGAGTGCTTTGGTGTTGGTGTATATTGTGTAACTCTTGACCTGCGGAGAGTATCACAGCTGGCCTAGGCTGAAGTTATCTTAGGAAGATAAATACTTGAAGTTTAGGTGGCCGTGGTGCCATTTGATCTCTTTAAGCCTTTTTACTTTGTCAGAAATGAATGATTGTTTCTGAGATGAAGACAGCTAAAATATAAGGAATTATAAAAATTTTGCTGATACTATCATCTGCTTAAGTAGAGATGCTTCACAAAATGTCTGTCCCAGTTTCTGTGGACTAAATTGTTAGATGTTTTAAACTCCTAGTATGGGTTAGCAACTTGACAAAGGCTGTCTTATTATTGCTTACATGTCATGTGGTTGTTAAACTATAGTATCCACATCATTATTCAACATGTGTTAAAGCTTGGAAGATGTGTTTATAAGGTTTTCGGGCAATTTTTTCTACTGCCCTCTGCTACAGATAGCATAGTAACAGGTTAGCATGAATATCAAATTGTGACACAGGATTTACACCTGTCATGCTGCTGAGCACAGTAAAACTGTACAATAATGTGTTTTCTTCATGTGTCCGATAAGACGCTTCTCCAGGCCAGTTTAAGTGGGAGGAGATCATACTGCCCAAAAAGCCTTATTGGGCAGGCAAAAAGCAGGCTACAGCATGTTGAAAATAACTCATCCTAGGACTGTAGGAATGCTGAAATAGCTTATTGAGTGGATGTTGCAGAAGAGAAGAGGAAGAACGAAGGCGGCGTGAAGAGGAGGAGCGCGAGCGTTTACAAAAAGAAGAAGAAAAGCGTAGGCGAGAAGAAGAGGAAAGACTGAGAAGGGAAGAAGAGGAGAGGAGGAGAATAGAGGAGGAACGACTTCGGATGGAACAACAGAAGTGAGTAGCAGAAGCAAACAACACTTAAAAGAAAATAACTGCATTGCACTTGAGACGATTGTATCTGTTTAAATGGTTCTGCTAAAGGTCAGAGTACTCGAGCCTGGCAGTAACATTTGCATCCTTAGTTAAGAGGGACAGGGTTTGCAGAAAAAAATTATCCTAACATGTTATTGTATGCAGCTTTCTCAGATGAAAGTGCCAGAGAAGCTTTGTTTAAAGAGAAGCTCTGGAGGTTTTGGGGTTCAAGGGCTGAACGTCATGAAAACTTGTGGTTCTGCTTCTTAAATGATTAATGTTACATTCAGCTGAGTAGAGCTGTGTCCAGCTGCAAGTGTTGTTTGAACTGTGACTTGAAAGTTTCTTAACTTGTCACAGAAGGCAGAGCCTTGAAAATCGGATAACTGCAGTTCAGGGGAGTACAGAATTCACATTCAAATGCACTTAATCACTGTTTGTAGCCTGAATTAAATTGTTTACTTGGAATATAAGCTCTAGTTGTATTTCATTGTTCCCATCCCTAAATGTGGATCTGGCTTTGCACATGTAATATTTAAGGGAGCAGTAAAGCTGTTCCACATCAGTCAACAGTCATTTTCCATAATAAAAATGTCTTCGCAGGGGGTGTCTCTGAAGTAGATCCTGTACTTGCTATGTAGTGGGTTTGAGAAGGGAGCAAATAATTAATCCACAAGTTGTACTGTTGGTGTAACATGGTGAGAGCCAGAAGAGTGTAAAAGAGAGACATAGATTAACAGATCTAATAAAAGTGTTGCACAATGCTAAGTAACAAGAAGTGTGGTATGCCTTGAAGCTAAGAGGGATTTTTACAGGAATAAGAGTTGTGTATTAAGTGGTTGTAGAAGGTTACAGAGACAAAGAATTCAGACAGAAAAGGAATGTTGATACTTATGTACCGACCAAGTGTATCTAAACTGGTCACAGTTTGCTGAAAAGTATTAAATCTTGCTCTTTAGGACGAAAAATGAGTGGGAAGGAAAAAATTACTTCTGCATTTGTGTAATACTTCTTTCTTCCTCCGAAACATTGATAGCTGGTTACTGATGGATGTAACATGTGAGACTAACCCTGGATCTAGCTAGTAGTTTACTCTATAGTTTCTATTAATCTTTTGGGGAGAGGATCAAAACTGAGTCTGCACATAAGTTACCCATGTGTTCCTGAAGTTTCAGCAGTTGAGTTTACTGGAGGTGCAGGTGCCCTAGCTGGCAGCATTATTTTTTTTTTTTGTTCCTGAATTAGTCCACTGTCAGTCATGTTTTTCGTACCTGTTTGCATACTGGCCAGGGAAATTAAGATAGTCATGTGGTATGTTTTTCTTAGACTTACCGAAAAGCATTGGCATGCTGTACCACAGCAGTTTTGTTCTTATCAGTATTTGTAGGTCTGCTAGAAGGATGTTTTCTGGAAGAGCCACATGTGAATTTTTTCCTTTGCTTGATGGAGAAATTTAGCCATGCATTTTTTGTAGCCTTACCTCTTTATCAGACTACAGATTTAGAATTATGTAAGAGGTCTTGTTGTTTTAACGTTTGATGTTTCCAAACATTGGGTAGAAATTGTTGCTTCCTTCTGTATATTCTCAGCATATTTTTTAGGCAAATTCACATTTGCATTAGATCTGGGCACTGCTCTACTATGTAGATTTATTTTAATTGGGTTTTGCAGGAACAGAATTAACTGTCTTTGAGGCCACTTAAGTCATTTAAATACAGGGATTTCCCCAATACCCTCAGCTGCTTGTAATCTGCTACTCTCCTCCCACCAATCCAGGCAGCAGATAATGGCAGCTCTGAACTCCCAGACTGCCATTCAGTTCCAGCAGTATGCAGCCCAGCAGTATCCGGGCAACTATGAGCAGCAGCAGATCCTGATTCGGCAGCTCCAGGAACAGCATTATCAGCAGTACATGCAGCAGTTGTATCAAGTCCAGCTCGCACAGCAACAGGTATGGCTGACCAGCCGAGAAACTTGGATTTTGTGTCCCAGGCTGTCACTGGGAGGTGTTGCCTTGACTGCTGTTATCTCCTTGAAAAGATAATTGCTGCGAGGAGAGCTACTGTGCTAGTGAGTAATGCTGCTTCAGATTCAAACACCAAAGCCCCTTTATTTGATCTTTTCGAGTAGTTTCCTGAAGCAGCTGTTAATTAAGAAAATTCTAAGCAGTCTTTACTAATGACTTGGTCCGATATTATTATTATTATTATTGGAGACCAAATGTGAAACGCTCTGCTGCAGCATCAGTGGTGTGTGTGTAATTTAATGGGGGTACATACCAGTGCATCTGAGCATGAACAGACCTACTCAGGTGACTCTCCCTGTAGGTATGAAGATCTGTGCAGAGCAGCAGGCTTTGTTCAGCCCTGTGTTTCCAGCTGAGCATGCAGCACTAATGCTTCACTACTGGGTTTGAGATTGCTCCTCCCTGCCAGTTTCAGCTCTCCTGACTTCTCTCTCCTTTTGCATCTCTTGTCTGACATCAGTGTCTGATGAAGTTGCTTGCCTGCAATAAGCTGCTTGTGAGTTGGGTGGGAGGACTGACTGTAACTGCCAGCCTGAGGTCTATTCTTGAGCTCAGGACTTAAAATACAGTAATTAATTTCCTGTTAAGTCATTTGCATTTTGTTGAGGCTGATACCCTCAGCAAAGAAATGTTCAAGGAAGGAAGCCATGTGAACCTCATGAAGTTCAACAAGGCCCTGCACCTGGGTCAGCTCAAGGCACTCTCCATTATCAGTACAGACTTGGGGGTGAATGGATTGAGAGCAGTCCTGCAGAGATGGGCTGGTGAATGAAACACTGGATATGAACTGGCAATGCAGTTCATATCCAGAACTTAATTGCAGCCCAGAAAGCAAATCATATCCTGGTATGCATAAAAACAAATGTGATTAGAAGGTTGAGGGACAGAGATGATTCTCCCCGCTCTATTCTGCTCGCATGAGACCCCCACTCTGGAATGCTGCATCCAGCTCTGGGGTCTCTGACATAAGAAGAACATGGACCTGTTGGAGCAGGTCAAGAGGAGGGCCAAGAAGATGCTCAGAGGGCTGAAGTGCCTCTGCTGAGGAGACAGGCTGAGATAGCTGGGGTTGTTCAGCCTGGAGAAGGGAAGGCTCTGGGAAAACCTCATTGCAGGCTTTCAGTGTCTAAAGGGGCTTATTAGAAACATGAAAAAAGACCTTTTTACCAGGGTCTGTAGTGACACGACAAGGGGCAAAGGTTTTGGTCTGAGAGAGTGTAGGTCTAGATTGAACATAAGGCAGAATTTATATTTTTTTACGGTGTGGGTGGTCAGACACTGGCATAGGTTGCCCAGAGGAGCTGTGGGAGGCCTGTCCTTGGAACTGTTAAGGGCCAGGTTTGATGGAGCTTTGAGCAGCCTGATCTAGTGGAAGGTGTCCCTTCCCATGGCAGTGTGTTTGGAACTAGATGATCTTTAAAGCTCCCTTCTAAGCCAAACCATGATTTGATGGAGTTCAAGTGGTATAGAAAGGGCAGAGAGTCTCTGCCCTGTTCTAGTTGCTTTTGAAGATTAATGAGCCCTTGGTACCAATGCTTTGGTGTCATAGTGGTAAGCAAAAGCTACAGTTTCATCAGACTTGGGCTTGATGTCTTCTGTAGTTGATGCTGCTCCCTTGAGACTGAGGTGTAGGAGAAGCTCCTGCCAGATTTTTCCAGTGCTGTTAGCACTGCTCCTTTAGATCATGGCTGGCTGCCTTCTACGCACAGAAGACCTAATGCCCTCCAAAACCCAGGCAAAACCAGCCTTTCCTTTATAATGGCTTACAAAATAATCCTACCAGGCAATGAAGCTGATCTTTCAAATCTCCACTTGGGCAACTCATGCAGAGGAAAACATGAAAAAGAAGCATGTAACAGAGCTAAAATTATCTAATTCAAGTCTGGACTCCCCTGAAGACTCACATAGCTTCCATAACACTTCCAAGGAATGCTTTCTGTGTGGATGCCTGTGACTCAGCTGCATTGGGATCTGTTGGTGCAGTTACAAAGTGCTGTTCTCCCATGGTGGCTCACAGATCGGCTTGTGATGCAGTTAGTTTTGGAAAGGCTGTGTGCAATAAGGTTTTAGGAAAGTTCTCACCACTTTCTCTCAGTGATGTAGTAGAACTGCTGTAGTAGAAAGTGGATCTGGACAGCATCTGTACAAGTGCTCAGATTTTAAATTTAACTAATGTTTGACTGTATTGTCTTCATACTCCTGCAGGATACCTATAATCCATTTGTTCATCAAAATCTCATTGTTATTATTAGGAATATATGTTATAGGAATGCAGAACTTCCACAGTTTCGTGCAGGAGTTTATTGTGTGTACCCTAATTAATTTGATTTTTTTTTTTTTTTTGTTCAGATTGTATCCACCAGTCTAGAACAAAGTGGCTTCGCTTCCCTTGATAAAAAGTAGATGTTATTCTCACTGGTTAATGTGTGCTGCTTCTATCTTTTGAGTCAAGCCCCCTTGTGGGGTGCAGGGGGAGATTTTTTCTTTAAAGTTGTCTTTACACCTTCCAGCAGAAGGTATAAAACTGACATCTTGTGAGGGTTTGGCTTTCCTTGACTTAATTTCTGTCATTTTAGGCAGCCTTACAAAAGCAGCAGGAGGCAGTGGTGGCAGCAACAGGAGCACCTCTGACTACTGCATCCAAGGTGAATACACCTGCCCCAGGGGACACCCCATCTATTAATGGGCAGGCCAGTGCACACGCAGACAGCCCTGAAAAAGAGTTGGATCCAGAGGCTTTGGAAGAAGCACTGGAAAATGGACCAAAAGGTAGGACTAGCTAGACTTCTTAATTAAAAATAAATAGCAAAAGCCCTTCTTATGATTCAGATGTCTTAAGACATGATGGTTACTGTGGTTCTTTGCTTGGCTTCATTGGGCTATGGAAAAGCTAGGTTTGATTCCTGGGTTTGCTGTCTCTCAATGCAGAGCAATATTGTATAGGCAAAACAGCTCTGGGAGGGGAGGGGAAGAGGAAGCAACAAAAGTATTTCAGCAGAGCCGATGGGATCCAGAACCTCCTTTCACTCTGAACTTGAAGGAAAGGAGCATAAAAGTTCTAGAACAAAAGCTGTTCTGGGCAGAAATATGTTCAATCTTATGTGAACTCAGGTTAAAACTGATTAAAGATCCTTTCAGTGAAGGGTTCTGTGCAGTATAAACCCGTCACCTGTGGCAGTACATCTGTCTTCTGAGTCTTTTCTGTCTAAGCACTGTTGGTTTAAATGTGACTGATGGGGGAACTGGTAGCATTTAGAAGTTTTATAACTAAATTTGCACTGCATTTCATACATGTTTTCAGTGTTGAAACCTGCTTCTTCAGTTAAAAAAAATTACTTGGAAGCAAATCTGATGCTTGTGGTCCTCAAATGCTCTCAAGGCACACTTAAGTATCCAGCATAAATAACTGAAAAAAAACCCCTAACTGGAGTATTTCCTCCCATCTCTGCAGATTCTGTTCCAGTGATAGCTGCCCCATCAATGTGGACACGACCCCAGATAAAAGACTTCAAGGAAAAAATCCGTCAGGATGCAGACTCTGTGATCACAGTGGGCCGAGGAGAAGTGGTTACAGTCAGAGTACCAACTCATGAAGAGGGGTCTTACCTCTTTTGGGAGTTTGCTACAGACAATTATGACATTGGTTTTGGGGTGTATTTTGAATGGACAGACTCCCCTAATACTGCAGTCAGTGTGCATGTCAGCGAATCCAGTGATGATGAGGAGGAAGAGGAAGGTAAGCATGCTGATTTATATAAGCTGTCACAGTTTGCTGTGAGGGAAAACCCCAGCTGATTGTCTTGTGTAATTTCCTGGCTTCCCTGGCTTACATTTAGCTGGAATCATGCTTTCAATTTTGAACAGGAAGTGCAGTTCTGAAAGTACCTTCAGTCACCTCCTTTGATCAGAGATAGGTTCAAGGAGTTGAGTCTGGGGAAATCCTTTTCCTAAGTCAACTACTCAGTAAGCTAGACTGAAGAAACCTGTGCCATAATAAAGCACAGTGGATGTGCACGCTGAAAACCTTAAGAAAAATCCTGCCCTTGAGGCTTCAGCAAAACAGTTTCAAAGAGCAATACTGTCAGTGGCTGGGACACAAGTCACAGCCTTTGCCTGCAGGGGAGTCTAGCAAACCATCACAAAAAGTGTTTTGCAGTGAGCATGTGATTTGCTTAGAAGGAGCTGCCCTGATATAGGAAGCAGTGGCTTTCTGGGAATTACTACTAACTAATCTCTAGTAGTAAGTATGTCAGGTCAGTAGCAGACAGTGTGGGGTAATGTGTTACTGAAAACTAGAGCTTGGCATCTCTACAAACTGACCCAGCTTTCCTGGAGAGGTGGATGTGGTGAGTTTTAATATCAAGCTGTATAAATTACAGTAAAGTGATCGTGCTTACTGTTCCTCCTGCTTCTGGGTGCTTTAGCCACAGCCTTGGTTTGAATCCCTTTAACAAAGGGTGCCTTGTCCACTGTAGATCAGTCTGACTTTCTCTCGTAAAGCATCCACCCATGTTAACTGACACCCTTCTTTTCTCTTGTAGAAAATACTAGCAGTGAAGAAAAAGCCAAAAAGAATGCCAACAAGCCTCAGCTAGATGAAATAGTGCCTGTGTACAGACGAGACTGTCATGAAGAAGTGTATGCTGGCAGCCACCAGTACCCAGGGAGAGGAGTTTATCTTCTTAAATTTGACAACTCCTACTCTCTATGGAGGTCAAAAACAGTTTACTACAGAGTTTATTATACTAGATAAAGGTGTGGCTGTGTCTGAGGCTGGGCTGTGCAGAAGATGTCATTTTATTTGGAATTTTCTTCAAGCATAATGGATCCTTTTGAGTCTGTGTTTTATCCTGTCTGTATCTGTATGGTTTGTGTGAACTTTTAACAAGTAGACACTGGGATCTTCCTGCTCCATGACACTAATGCATATTGCATTGGGCTTAACACAGGATCTCCCTAACCTATTTGGGGATTGGAGTTAACCAATGGAAGTCATTGGCTCCAGTGCTAAGGTCACATCAGTTGCATTTGTTAGAGTCTCATGAAAAAGGGGGAGGGAGTTGCTGGTTCACTGGCTGGGTGATCTGATGTTTCCAGGTCTGGATGCTTTGAATAACTTGTTAACGGTTAATTTAAAGGTCCCATCAATAACTGGTAGATTTGGATGCAGTTTGCTGTGTAGCAAGTTTCTCTTAACTGTAATTGAATGTCAGATTTTTTTTACACCATTAAAACTTGAAACTTTAAGTTGATGCAGTTTAGAAACAAGTTGTCTCACTTCTGTCCTCATCAAAGAAACATTCAGTTCCTTAAACCAGTGTAGTGTCTAAGACAAGGATGATCAGCGTTCTGAGAGTACAGCAAATAACCTCTTCTGAAGGTGTAAACTGAACGACAATTAAAAGTGTATGTTACAAGAAGAACCTTAATCTCTGCCCCACTGCTAACTCTAAAATAAAAAAAGTCATTTTTGATGCAATTGGCTTAGAACCAAGGGCACAAACTGTTTCTGAGTTTGATGGGTTTTTAGTGGGTAGACTTTAAGAAAAAGAAGTCTACAGGCTTGAAACCAGTTTTCTGCACAGCTCTCTGGTTTGTTTTTGTAAGACCTGAATAAGCACGCTGTGCATCTGAAGAGCAGTAAGTCACTTTGATAAAGTATAGGAGTTAATGTTGCACTAATTGCAGAAATCACTGCCACTCCACTTTAGTCTGAACTGGTGATACTGGGGTGTGAACTTTCTGCTTTAATTTGTAACTGTCAGCAGAAAGGCAGAGTGCACATACAGATACTTAACGTAGCTTTAATCTCAGTTTCATATGGTTTGGTTGGGGCATTTTGTATTTTGTACAGTGAAAAAAAATGCAGGTGGCTACTTGGCTTGAGGCTGCAGTAAGAATCCACACCCCCCGGGGCCCAGGGGTGATGTGTTGCAATAATGACTTGTGCAAGTGCTCTCTGCATGGGTAATGCACTTTGTTGCTGAAAGGAAAGGGTTACTTTGGGTCTCAGATCAGCTCTTGCAGTAAGACTTCCATTGATTAGCTGCAGCATGTGCAGTTTCACGGCAAATGATGTTGAGTTTGCGGGATTTGTTTGAATAATCAGTTTGTACATACATGATACTTTTACTTTTCTCATACCAACCGTGGAGATACTTCTCCTAGAGTGCTTAACTTGTCATCTTGCTTTTGGTTCAGCAACACCGTACCAGCTTATAGCTAGTTAGTGCTGCTTTATCCAAAAACACTGTACAATGTTCTGCTCTTGTGTACATACAGTATATAAACCATGACTTTAGAAAGTACCTTGCTTTTAAAGGAAACTGTATTTAATGTAAAAAAACCCACAAAAAAAAGAAACAAAAAAAAACCAAACAAACACCTTTTAAAAAGGCAGGCACTAATATATTTCTTCTGGTCTTCAATTTACATTTTTTTTGTCCATACAAAAATGTTACAACTTTTTCCTATAAGAATATTTGTTCTTGGGAGCGGTGTTTGTCGCTTTAAATGGCAGCACTTACTGTCATGTGTTGGATGTTAGAACTTTTACGTTTTCAGACTTTTTTTTATTGCCTCTGGCTGTTGATTAGTACAGTACAAGTGCGATTTCAAGATACCTTGAGATAGTATTTAATCCTAATTAAAAGACATTTATCTGTAATGCTGTTGGCTTTTTATTAATTTGCAAATCTTGGCATTGCTGTTTATGGCTACTGAGCTAAGATAAGCTTGTCACCTTCCCCCTCATTTTTAAAGGCTCAGTACCCTGCTCCCACTGTGGTCTTAGCAGCCAAATTGCTTGGGCCAAAGGCTCTGCACAAGAATGTCTCTGGCTCGCTGGACGAGGCCATCTGTCAGTGTTGGAAGAGCCCAGCTTGAACTGCATCATCGCTTTGGTTTTTGAATGGGTAGCAGGAGGGGTTGGATGTGGGCAGCTAGAACCTGTAAGCTCTCTTTCTGCCGAGAAGAAAAGCGCCTGCCTTTCCCCCTGAGGCTTAATGAACCCAGACCCCGAGGGCAGCAGGGGCTGGGGGAGTTGTCCTGAGAAGCCTTTGGCCCGAAGGGCAAGAGACAGGCAGGACCATTTACAGTTTAGACTGAACAGGAAGAAAAGCAAGGACCTAGAGGCAAAAAGGCAAGTTATTCCAAGGTTTCTGTTGGCCAAAATCACCCTTTACTGCTTACCTGCTGCTGGTAAGTAGCTTATCCTAGATCTGAGGCTGCAAGTAGGTTGTGCACTAGTTTGGTCCATGGCCCCGTCTGCCCCTGTAGACGGCAGCCTCTCAAGCTGGTGCTCTCAGATTTCACCTGAGGAGCAGAAATCTCTTCAGAGAGAACAAAACAAGTGCTGTGCTGTGAGAGGCAAGATGCTGAGAAGTTCAATGTACCGTAGTCTGAGTTTGTTACAAGCTCATTTCACGTGAAATGTGCAACTGCATTGAAAACTGAAGTAATTACAGCAGCAAGCCTACCCCAGTTGGGCCTATTTTACCTGTCTCATGCATGTATAAATTCCCCTTTCTCCAATTAAAAGTGAAGCACTGTGCTCCTTGCAGCTCACTCAAGGCAGCTCTCTTCCACAAGAGAGTTATCATAAACACTTTCTGAAAAGAACTGAGTCACTGCCAGTAACTCCAGGTGGTGCAACATAAACGGGTTCACAGAGCTCTGTTCCAGATACGCTGGTCCTTTGAGGAAAGCTAAACAATCCGAGGGACAAGCCATTGTTAGAAATGATGTTGTTCTCAAAAGCACCATCAACATGGATGTTCCTTCTGCAGTTTCTTTGAGGCAGTTGTGTAGGAGACAGCAAGGCACGGTCTTCCTTGACTGTGCTGTCCCAGAAGGGTAAGCAGTTGCAATTGAAACAACTTGCTAATTAAACCACTTTGCTGCCCTGTGAAATTATCCTCACCTATCCTCTTTGCTCTCCTTCCCACACCTTGGCTTTTAGCACTTTCTGCCTTGTACTTTGCTTTCTAAGTCACAGATTAGACACCGATTTAGAGCAGCTGGATGCAACCTTTGAGGTAACTGTAATGGGCAGGGTTCAGCCATTTAACCTCCTACTTACGCTGTTGCTTTAGGAGGAGTAAGAGTGGGCTGCACAGGCCTGTTAAAAGTACAAAGCAGCAAAGTAGTTGCCCTTCACCCAAGTGCTAGCTGAGCTCCAGGCTGACAGCTCAAGCCTTATTAATCCAAAGGAGAAATGTGAAGGCTGTTTTCTGGCTGCTGGATGCTCTCTAGCACCAGATCCTGAGATTCCCATCCTTTTCTTTCCACCTCCTATTATGTTCCCACTGAAAAGACTGTAGAGGAAGCTGGAAGAAGCCCACTTGAGATCTCTAATCCCTCCCAGCCTGCTTGACTCATGTTCCTGTACTCTGGATTTAGGCCCTGTCACTCCTGCCCTTCGTTGAGCTCCTCTGCCATGTTTGACTGCCTCATTCACACACTGTGGGGACTTGGCCAGCACCTTCCACATGGCACTGCTCAAAGGTGCCCGATAGAGCAAGAGCCCAGTGAACATGCATGTACCCCCAGGATACATGGAAATTACAGTTTCTCTCTTGCAAACTGCTATTTCTGCTCTGATCTCCTCTGTTCCACTTCCCCCCCCCGCCCAAAACACAGTTCAGATCACTGAGCCCAGCTCCTGCTGTTAGTTCATTTGCAGCAGGTTTCAGCTTCCACAGCCAGCCTGCCTGTGTTTTTACTCCTACCCTCTGTGCAGGGAGGCAGCACACAAGGGAGAACTTTTGGGACTGGGTTGCTGATGTATTTGTCACAGAGATGTGCAAGTTCCTGTGGTAAATGCTGGTCCCATGCTTTGTGACAGCAGCGTGCTGGCCCTGGGCTCAGGTGTGCCAGTTTTGCTTGCACCAAGAGCTGGTTTGACAGGGCAGGTTACAAATGTTAACTACCTGCTTTCTGGTCCATTGCTTGAAAAAAATAAAACTTCTAAATTCACACCACATCTACATCCAACACCATGTACTGGAAGACTAAGCAAAGCATGAAATGACATCCCAAATCTTTCCCCAAATACTGCTCATCTGAGACCTGCCAATTGGACATCAAAAGCCTTTCAAAGGTGTTCTGTTGAAACATCATCAGACTGGCTTAAAGAAGTATATTAAATTATTTTGACTAGTGTTAATTAAATACAACAATGCAGTATGGATACTGCATATGCAAGGTTATTGTCTGGTATCCTAAAAATAAGAATCTTGCAAGGAATGAGGGAAAACAAGTCAACAGTGCTTCTCTGTAACAAGTTCTCCTGGCCCCTGTTATTTTTGTGTTGTATCATCTCCATCATGAAGTTGGTGAGAAACCTGTTCCTTTTACTCAGGGAGCTCAACACTGGCATGCCTAGCTGGTGCTCAGATTTGCAGGAGTAACCCCTTATTCCAGCCTCCACTTCTCTGGAATTCAGTTTTCCTCAGCATCAGACTTCAGGTTTCATACATTTTTGTTTTAAGGAAGCGCCTGCTCAACGATGGTCACTGCTCTCATCTGACCTGGCAGCTGATCTATGCTGGGGCCCAGGAGAAGATTTGATGTTGTCCTTCACAGCACATTTGAGCAAAAATTCGGCTTGCCTATGCTCCCCTGATGGAGTACCTGGTCTGAATGGAAAAAGCTGATTCCCTTGGCCTGGCCAGTTCACCGTTCCCTTTCCCTGGGGATGTCTGAGCTCCTGTGCCACCCCTCCAGTCCAGCTTACAGCTCCTTTCCCGCTGTGGCTGCGTCCCCTGGTGCAGCAGGAACGTGCTGGGGAAGCCTGACCAGGGTTGCTGGCATCTAGTCTGTCTGGGGAAGCTCAAACACGGGCTCTCCCCCTGCACTCTTGACGAACTGTGGGCAGGAGGGCTGCCACTGCTCACTCAGTGGAACAAATGCTTGGCCTTCTGCCAGCATTTCATTAGTAAAATGCCTGTACAGCCATCAAGCTACGGCACAGGAGGCATGGGGCAGCATTTGGGGCATGTGGGAACAGGCTCTGCAGTATGGACTGAGGGGCAGCTCTGCCAATGCAGCCACGGGGAGCCCAGCAAAACCCTTTTCTAGCCCAGGAATGGGCACGGGCCCCTTTGGCTGTCACCGTTCAGGAAACTGTTTTAGCCATGGCTTTCAAACCCTTCCAGTGCCACACAAGCAGCCAGCTGTGACCCAGGTGTGCTTTCTAGACCTGCCTGGATGGACATTATGCACTGCCTTGCTAGGGGAAAGTAACTCCCGGAATTACCCCAAACTAAAATAAAAATCATCACAAACTCTGATGTTTATTGCCTGTTGCAGCAACACGCTGAGAAAAGCCCCTGCTCATGCCCCTTCCTGCAAGCATGGCCTCCAAGCCATGGTGCTGAGACCGTGCAACTCGCTACACCCACTGCCCCTGGTGAGGGGCAGCGAGGGGGGAATCTCCCTTTCGAGGCAGGGGGACCTCAGCTTTATGGGAGAGGAACCCCATTCCTCCTCATCACCAGGTTTTTGTATCACATGAAGCAAACCAGACTTTGTGCCTCGGCTGGCAGTCTGGGTGTGCTCAGCGCCAAAGGGTAGCCACATGTTGGGGTAGAAGAAGAGTCTCCTACCTCATAAGCCACACGAGGTCTTCCTGCCCCTTGCAGGGCAGCCGTAGTTTGTATCGGAGGGTTTCTTCAAGAGTCTCAAATCCCATCTCTCAGGCTCTGATCTTTGGCACGTGCTGTAAAACATCAGGAAGCTATTTGCAGCCTGCGTCAGGACAGCCCAGATCACAGAGCAACTAGCAGAGCTTTGCGTGTTGCTCGTTGAATTTGGTTCTGGCTTGAAGAGAACAGAGGTTTTTAATGTCTAAAAGGAAAAAAAATGTCGCTGAGCCCTGGATTGCTTCATACACACGGGGAAGGGACTTCACATTGGAAGGAACAAGGCAGGAAGCAAACTCAGCTGCCCCCCAGCCAGTGCCCTAGGGCTGGGCTTTGCCCTGGCACAGCAGAGCACTGGGAATATCCCAGCTCAGCTCTGGCACAGAAACCACCCCCTGTCCCAGGCAGCTACATCCCAGAAATGCTCCAGTTTGGCCCATTGTGTCCCTTGGTGAGGACTAGGGACCCTCAAGACCACAGCAACCCAAGGTGAGGCAAACTGGGTGACATGGGGTAACACTGAGGAAGAGCACCAGCCTTTTGAAGGCACCCATCTGCCAACTGGAGATAAAGCTGTGCTGAATATATCTGTGCATGTTGCTTAACCTGGCTGGGTTATTTTCCCCTGGATGAGTAATGCTGTTTTCCTAGAGTCTGTCGACAATATTTTTCCTTGGCAAAGGCTTTCCCAGGGATACTTATGCCAAAACTAATTTTTACAGGTAGATTTTGGTATCCAGCCCACTGGTGCTGGATAAATGGGGGGCTGGGGCTGTGAGCTGCCCCTCTCCAGCAGGAGGGACCCCACAAAGAACGACATTTTGCTCCTGCAGAGCCAGCCAGCCCATGAGGAGGTGTGCCAGGCTTCCCTCACCAGCCTTGCTGGTGGGACTTGCAGTGGCCACAAAGCAAATGAAAACCACAGGAGAGCAGAGAGCCACTGGCATGTCCAGCCCAGCCAGGACTGGCTGTCCCAGTGAGTGCCAGCCTGGCAAGCCACAGCACTGCCCAAGCAGCCTGGTTTGGCCCCAGCTGTTGGAGGAGCCCCTTCCCTAGCGGCAAGGGAAGGGCAAAGACCCAAAACAGCAGGAAAAAAAGTAATAGCAGAAGGCTCCAGTTGTTAGTTTGCTACATTTCTGTGCTTTTGTGGGATAGGGCATAACTTGGAGCTGGGTTTGGGCTGTGGGAGAGCTGGGGCTCACTCTCACCATGGTGAGTGCTCTGGAGCAAATGGATGATATGATGCCGGATGATGCCACCTCCTTCTCAATGCCCTTGTGTCCTCAGGGCTCTCCAAAACCCAAACATCACCATCTCCACTCAGACTCAACCAGCATGAGGGTCTTAGGGACCATGCCATGTGAGAGCTCCAGGCACAACCTTATGCAAGGAGAAAGTGGGAGGTGAAGGGAAATACTCACCAGCACTTAAAGTGGTGTAGAAAACCTCCTCTTGCACAGAGGAGCTGCTGTTCCCAGCCATTGGAGCATTTCTCTGAGCCAGGCTTGGAAAAATCCTGCTCCGGGATTCAACCCAACAGTTGTTTTAAGGCAGGGAGCTGCAGCCCAGCAGCTGGGTTCTGCTGGGCATCTGTCCTCTTTATTTTCCATCTCCATGCTGTTAGCAGCACGAAGTCTCAAACAAATTTACCCAGGCAGGCTGGATAACACACACACAAGGCTGTGGATGCACACACCATGCCAGTGCACACCCTGAGACACGTGGAATGATGACTAAAGCATCCCCACAGCATCATGGAGGGCAGCAGGGCATCTCCTGCCCACTCACCTTTCTCCACCCTGAGTGGGCACAGCGGAGGGAGGATCCAGGCTTTCCAATGTTAGATCATCTCAACACCACCATAAGGCCCTGGATGACAAGGTCAGCCACACCTGGCTCTGGGGGCCGGGTTTCAGCTGCCACCAACACTTGAAGATATGTGCAAATGCAGTTCAAAAAAAACCCCAAAAAAACCCAACCTAAACTATCTACTAACCTGCCAGGCATGAAACTGTCCTCCAAAGGCAGCAGCAACACCCGGCTCAGGCTCAGGACAGTCCCCACCAGCACCCCATACCCAGCACCAGTGCCATCAGTGGCCTGCAGAAGTGGGGAGAGGGATGCTTCAGCCAGCAAAGCACAAAGCAGACGCAGGACCCCATCCTCCAGGCAGCAGCCAGACTGAGCCGTCCTTGTAAAAAAAACCCCACAGCCCTAATTTCTCATGGCTTTTCATATCTCAACCATAGATAGCATTTAAATTCAACTAAAATCACCGTCAGGTGAACTTTCTGCTGCCACTGCCACACTAGAGTGTGGTTCTGCTTGGCTACAGGGGTTCAGCCCAGGAGCAGGTGGCCCCGAGGAAGGGAGTGGCTGAACCGGCTCTACATCCCATGGCACTCCCCCATGGGTTTGCTGGAAATTTTCCCTATTTTCCTTGCTGAAAAGGGTTGAGAGCCACACAGGGTTGAGAGCTGGGATTCCATCAGCACCAGAGCCCCTGCAGCAACCAGAGCGTGTGGCTCCTGCGTGTGTGCAGGGGACCCTCCAGACAAGGGATTTCCCATAAATGCGTTCCCCTGGTCACAGTGCCCACTGTGCTGGGCACCCCACACCTTCCCATGGGAGCACTGGCACAAGACTCCCTTGTCTCTGCATTGCTCTGGAATGGGAGCACCTCAGAAGACATGCCAGATGCCTGCCCAGGCCCAGAAGAGGACCTTGGTCAAGCCTCCTGGAGAGCAGGCACAAGGCTCCCACAGCACAAATCCTGCTGCTCCCAACAGCCACCTGCATCAGCTCTGGAGTGTCCAGCCCAGCATGGCTGCACTTGGGTGACAGGAATCAGAGCCTCATCAAAGCATCTGCAGGTGCTGTAGCTTTTTCACACGAGTGAAAAGGGAGGGGGGGGGCAATCCCCCACACTGGCACTGCAAGGAGCATCCTGGAGAACAGCTGGAGTTGATGGTGCACCCAAATGAGGTGACAGCTGCTGCTGTGTCTCAGGCCAGGAACATTTGGCAGGCTGAGTATGGCCCAGCAGCACTGCTGGCATGCCATGCCAATGAGGAACCCCCAGCTCCAGAGGAGGATTCACATCTACCCAAACACAGGCATTGTACAGGGAGCAGCCAGGATCATGCCATTAGATGGGGCTATAGTTAAAGGTTTGGATTTGTAAATTATGTTTCGGACTCTGAGTGGGACTTGGCCACCAGCAGCAGGTAAGTACTGGCCATCTCTACCTTGGTCTGACCCTCTGCCACAGGGGGGGAATGTTTCTGGGATGCAGAGGCATAGCAAGGAGGGATGGGAGTCCCACAGAGTCCACGGGAAGCTGTAGGTGGGAAAAGTTACCAAATTGTCTGTGTTACAAGGTTTATCCACTCTGATTTTTCTGTAATACTCCTTGTTTTTCCCTGGTGCAGTACACAGATCATAGCAATGGGAAAGACCTCTGGCAAAGGAAGATGCCTGGTGCTAATCTACCCGTGGGCTCCTTCTGGATTACAGAATGAATGTCCCCAATTCCTGACCTAAACTAGAGAACTGTCAAGGCTTCAAGTACTGGTTAAATGCTTAGGAAAAAAAAATAATCTGTCTGAAGACTTTGAAGCTCCAAAATGATGCCAAGCTGAGCAATCCCTGGGGGCATCAGCATCTTCACGGCACTGATGGGGAGGATGAGACATGCAGTGCAGTTTGCACAGGGTTTGCCAAGCCACAGTGAGATCCCTTTATCGTGGGGCCATCCCATCTCTTTTGCCATGCAAACTCAGGTGCCTTCACAGAGCTTGAAGAGCCACCAGAGGCAGAGAAGCTGGGCTGGCCCTCACCCCAGCAGCATCAGCATCTCTCCTACCAAGTGGTAACTACTGGATTATAAACCACAAAACCAAACTGCAGGGATGTCCACTGGCCTTCTCCCTGCACAGGCACGTTCTGTGTAGCAGAAATCCTCTTCCTAGCATGCAAATTACTTCCTAACAAGCAGTTTAGTTCCAGCCCTTACCCCCTTTTGAGGACACGAGCGCCCAGGAATAGCTGCTGACAATGCTATCAGAAAATGCCAGGATTTTTGGCAGCGCTCACAGCGTGCCACATCCTGTTATTTGTGGGAATAAAGCCATTTAGCCAGGATGAGAGGAAGAAGGGGTGCCCTCAGCCTGCACCCAAACCCACTCTGCTCTCCCGGCACCTGAAGGGGAGGACATTTTGCAGAGCCATGCTGGGCCATCCTGGTCTCTGGGAAGGATGGAGAAGGCTGGCCGAAATCCACTGTGCTTTGCCAGGGACCACCACACCAGCACCTGGTCATGCCCAAGGGCATGGGGCATCACCAAGGCTAACACCAGTGACTAAAAAACCAGCCCTTCCCATATTTCATAAAGTATGGATGACCAGACATGGACCAGAACAAGGAAGCACAAGGCTGTTTGAGCAGGCAGCACACGTGCCTGTATGAGGGAGGCGAGCAGGAAAAGAAATAGGAAGTGGAGACAAAGAATTTCCGCAACATCCCTCAAAACTGCTTCCTGCACGTGGAGAGTCAGGAAACACAGAAGAGATGCCCAGCCCAGGCTGAGCAGGGCCCCAGACAGCCTCCAGGGACACAGACTAAAGCACAGGGAAATAGATGGAAACTTACAGCCCACATCCAGAGTAAAAATTCCACCTGATGTGTCAAGAACCTTGGATTCGGGAAGATTAATGCATATGTACTAGACCTCAGAAAACAGGCAGACCAAACTCTGCAGGACCCGTATCTAATCTACACCCCAGCCCAGCAACAAAGCCCCTCCCAGCAGCCCAGCGAGGAGTCAGCCATCAGCAATGTCACTGATCCTCTCTGAGCCTGGAGGGGGAACCCCTCATTTCCACTCTCACCCTTTGCTCCAGGAGGAAAACAGGGAGCCAGATTACTTATGAGTTGAGAAATGCCATGTATGGATAAATAACTCAGTCTCAACCTGGGGGCAGAAAGGCTGGAGCTGCAGGAGATGCCTTAATTCCTTGCAGCAAGCCGGAGGAGCTGGTGGCTGCCAGTGCACTTACCTGCATCCCGCAGCAGCAGGTGACATCTCACATCCCCCCAAAGCGTTGCTGACCAATGCCTGGGTTTTCAGCAAATTGCAGATAATATTTTTCCCGCTTCCATGGAAAGTTTTGGATTTACCCATGCTGTTAGGAAGCAGAGCTGCCCAGTGCATTGGTTTCCTGGCCCTACCATCCCCATTTGCCTGCAGCTGGCAAGCCCTGCTCCAGAAGCAGGGCCTGGCCTTACAAATATTTTATCCTTAGGTATTGGAAGGGTGGGTTGTCAGAGCATCTTTTTTTGAAAACCTCTGTTTAATACATGCAGCTATGAAAAATTTTGACTGTTAAATTAATTTCATGTTAAATTTCTCCTCATTTTATGGGCTATTAATTTTGGGTTTCTTCTGGTTTTTGTGGCTGGCAACCTCCTGCTCAAGGCTGCTAAATTAAAAGATTTCATTGAGGTTTGTTAAATAAACCTCTTCCTATCAGACTATTAAGTGGGAGGGTTTTTTAGTCTTTTCAGTTTCTTCAGTTTTAGGGTTTTTTTAGTTTATTCATGATATTCACCAGCTTCCCACTAACCATGTCTGCTTTACTTGGAGCCCTCATGTTTTGCTGGTGGCCGAATACACTGAACACCCGTGTGTTGTTGGGAGCACCTCTCACATGTGGGGTGGGACCAGCTGCTGTCATCAAAGGGAGCGTGACACAGTACGGAATTTTGACATGGGATTATGCCTTTTTTCCCCCCCTGATCTGTTTGACAGTAGATGGTTAATGCCTGTAGTCGAAAGCGCTTCATTAGGCAGCTCATTAGTTAATCATGCTTCTCCTGTCCCCTGCATGTGACAAGGGGAGCTGAAGAATCTATGGGAATTATTAAAATCACCCACGTCCCCGCACCTAAGACTTAAATACCCTGACAGGCAAAGAAGTGTTAATACTTACAACTTCCTGGAGTTTTCCCAGCGTCGCTACTGTACACCACAGTATTAATAAGCCCAAAAGTAATAATGGTTAACACTGCAGCTAGTTAAAAAAGGGGGCTTTTTAAGCATTAATTTGTCAGGAGGATGAGAAGATTTTATGCATTGTCAGAAAACCAGCTCAGTAAAGCTGCCCTCATGCAAATACTTGGTCGTGCTTTATTGTAAGAGCACAAAGCAAGGAGGCTGCTCTTGACAGCAACTTACTGTGGGGTTGCAGTGGGAGAGTCACAGCTCAGCTGAGAGGGAATGAACACACAGCAAGGGGGTGGGTTCTTCTGTAAAAAGAACACAGGCACGAGTGAGAGAGATGACATTGCAGCTGTTTGGTTTTCCTCAACCTGTTGACCAGATGTGCCAGCTGTGAGCTGACAAGATTTCTCGGCTTTTAGATGTTCCCCTTTTCTTTCCCACAATAAACAGCAAAGAGGATCAGTGTGGTTAAATCCCATTTCTATGCATAAAGATGCAACTGACCCCAGACATGTGAATCCTCTCTAGCACACAGCCCTGCCATGTTGCCCCTAAGGCACCCAGCCATGCATACAAGTGACACAAGAGGTGAACCACGTCTGAAAGTCCCCACCAAGGCTTTACCCAGTGCCAAAGAAAACCTCAAAGCTTCAGCTGTAAGAGTAACCTCTAATGGTTCATTTTAAACCTTTTTTATCTCAATATATAAGTCTCTGATGCTGGATTTGCGCATATTTTCAGCAACCACATTACGCTCTGCTTACACACTGTGCACCCAAGGAATACATTTGGTTTTGAAGGAGCATACATCACATCTTTAGTTTTCAGTGAGTCTATGGCCCTTGAGGAAAAGAAATGTGGGAGAGTGAACTTTCCAGATGCAATTTCATAGAATCATGGAATGGTTTGGGTTGGAAGAGACCTTAGAGATCGTCTAGTTCCAAACCCCCTGCTATGGCCAGGGCACCTTCCACTAGACCACGTTGCTCAGAGCTCCATCCAACCTGGCCTTGAGTACTTCCAGAGATGGGGCATCCACAGTGCCTCTGGGAAACCTGTTCCAGGGCCTCACCACCCCCATAGTAAAGAATTTCTTGCTAATATCTAATGTAAACCTACTCTCCGTCAGTTTGAATCCATTTCCCCTTGTCCTGTCACTACGTTCCCTGTGTGTGCAAGGAAGAGGAGCAGCCCTCAGCAGCAGCCACATAAAAACCCAGCAGGTGTCACAACTTGGTTGCCTGTCATGCAGAGGACCTCACTTTACTACTGATCCCAGTGGCACTGGGGAGGGAGGAACCGGGTGCAGGTGAGCACTTCCCCAGTTGGTCACTTGTGGGGAGGAGTTGGGCATTTACTGTTTTTAAATAAAACTGAGAGTCTTCCTCTCTGAATTGCAAGGGCCATCAGTAGGGTCTCTGGTGCTCTCTGCGGGCCCTGGCACTGTGCCAAGGGTGTGTTGGGGCTGGGATGGGAAGGAGATGGGTTGTCACAGTGCAGATGGGTACTCTCGCTGCTCCGTTTCACCACGAGTTTTGCATTGTTTGGCAGGGGGCAGCACCATCCATCAGGAAGGTTCTTAATGCCTTCCTTTGATGAGGGCAGCAGAGATGCTGCTCACACAACAAGGAATGCTGAGTCCCTAAGGATGAACCCATAACCTCCACTGCAGCTACTGTCTCGGGGCTGGGCTTCCCACAGGGCACTGTGATCGTCAGAGTGATCATCCCAGGAGGGAGAGTATGAAAAAGCAGCGTTTTTACCCTTGTGACTGCAGAGACAGATCCAGGAGAGCTGCCAAGGGTCTTGCAGTATGCACCCGAGCCACCCCCTCCCATCTCCTGAATTCTCATGTGGCCCTATTGCCATTGCCCTCCCTCCGTGCCCAGTGTCCCACCTCCTCCCAAAGCATCCTCACCAGACCTCTCTGTTCACAACCACATTCCACTGGGGCTGGGATGTTGGGATGCTGGGATGCTGAACTGCTTGGTTTCACTAAGAGCTGTTCAGTATCCATGAGGAAAAAAGAGGGGGGACTGGAGTCCTAGTGAAAAATATGATGGCAACAAAGTGCTATTATAGCCACAGCACCTAGTTATTAAGGAGAGGCAGGGAGAAGCAACATCTTTTATAGGACCAATTTATAGTGTTGGAAAAACAGGCTTATGGGCCCAGGCACCCTCTCACAGGAGAATGTATGTGCTTCCTCTCGGGCAACATCCATTAAAGGGATGTACTTGGACAGGGTGATGAGGAGCAGCAGCACAAAATCCTAAAATAGACACAACAATGCTTCTTTCTGTCTGGCTCAGCTTGCACTGGAGTTTCTGCTACTCCTCTAGTAACTCGCCCAAGGAGAGATGTTTTCCTCCAGCACCATACCCACCTCCTTCCCAAAGCTGGCTCAATGTGGTGTGCTCAGGCTGCAGAGCCATTCCTGCCATGCAGCTCAGTGCTTTCTTGTCATTTCTGGAGGCTTTTCAAACAATATTCCCCCTCACAGGGCTTCCAGGCTTCTCATCTCCCCTTGTCAGCCTTTGCATTATGCATGTAAATTCGAGTGATGGCCATGGCAGGAAATTTCGCATCCCAAGGAGTAGGATAAGGACCAGGGAAAACCCAGATCACAATGCAGGAAAACTAATGGGGATGGCAGAGGGAGGTAATAGGTGCTAAATTCTGACTTAGGAAGTCAGACAGACACTGAGTGAGCAAACACAGATGGATGGAAACAAAAAACCATTTTCGTCTCTGAAATCCCGTCCTTTTATATAGTCAGCTTCTGCTGCAGAAGGGAGGAGGGATGGGGAAAGGACTGGGAAGACAGGAGATAAGCAGAGCAGTACAACTGGAGGTCCCTAAAGGAGACTGCAGTCCCTTGGGGTGACATCCAGCTTTCTGTTCCCAGCCTTGTCCCATTGAGCTATATAATTTATTCTAGAGATTTTATTTAAATTCTAGTCCAATATCCATGACTTTTGGTCTATTCCTTGCTGTTGCCATCAGTGCCTGTACATCAGGACCTGCTACCCCAACACAGCACAGAGCAATACCTTGACTGTGCTCCCACATGAAAGACTTGGCAGGCTCCCTGCCATTCTTGGACAAGCCAAATATGCTGTCCTTTGATTTGTTTCAGACACACCAGCCATAAACCTCAGCCTCTGGCCTCTTGTTTTCCTTTGATATGTCTGGCTCAGAGGAAGGAAGGGATCCATTTTTTGCTGTGCCAGGTAGCCTCAGCACATCTGCTGAGTAAATACCCACAGTTTCTCCCTTTGCTACCCAAAATCACCTCCCAGTCCTGTCGTCTTCCCCTTTTCATCCCCAGTTGTCATTTTCTGCAGGTGAGTGGTCAGGGCTGGGTGCTCAGGTAAAGCTGCAGTGACCTGCTCTGTCACGCAGTGCCAGGCATCACAGCAGCCAGAGCCCAGCCAGGCGGGTGCTGGGACGGCCGCTGCCCTCGGAAGCACTGCCAAAGGTGCAGGCTCCTGTGAAAACCTCCCCTTGGGCTCCAGGTATTCCATGCTGTTGGAAATGGAGCCCTGTGTTCTGTTAAATCACTTTTTCCCCTGCACACAGGCACCCTACTACATCTCTGAATTGACTCTGTGCCCCAGGCAGCTTTTGTCCTGTACGAGTCCTGTACCCCCAACTCTTCATCCCTTATTGTTGAAAGAAAACTGCTCAAACTCTCTCCATGCACACCAAATAACTCCTCACTACATTCCTCAGTATCACTGCTCCCTGAATAGATGCATAATGGGCAGAAACAATTTTCAATTACATTAAAAAAGTAATCAATTACAGAAGCATCCTAGAATGGTTTGAGTTGGGAGGGACCGTAAAGATCACCTTGTTCCAATCTATACTAGACTGGATTGCTCAAAGCCCCATCCAACCCGACCTTGAACACTGCCAGGGATGGGACATCCAGAACTTCCCTGGGAAACCTGATCCAGTGCCTCACCATGCTCACAGTAAAGAATTTTTTGCTTATATCTAATCTAAATCTACCCTCTGTCAGTCTAAAGCCATTCCCTCTTTTCCTGTCACCACAGGCCCTTGCAAAAAGTCTCTCTCCAGCTTTTTTATAGGTCCACTTTAGGTACTAGGAGGGGCTATAAGGTCTCCCTGAAGCCTTCTCCTCTCCAGTCTGAACAACTCCCCAGTTCTCTCAGCCTGTCTTCGTAGGAGAGGTGCTCCAGCCCCCTAATCATCTTCCTGGCCGTCCTCTGGACTCCCTCCAGCAAGTTCATGTCATTCTTATGTTGGAGGTTCCCAAATTGGATGCAGCACTCCAGGTGAGGTCTCAGGAGGGCAGAGTAGAGGGGCAGAATCACCTCCCTTGAAATGTTGGCCACACTTCTCTTGATGCAGCCCAGGATATGGTTGGTTTACATGTCCCACTGAAGTCACTGCAGAGTGCATGCTGGCTGGAGAGCAGGACTTGGCCAGGTCCCCACGACCATGCCTCCCACATCCTTGCCTTGCTGGCAAGTGGAGTACCTGCTGTATTAGCCGGCAGAATGTTTTCCTCGATGTAGCTGTGCCTCCAGAGTGGCTCTGGTGGCACTCTTACTAAGTAGTACTAAGAAGAAACCTCAGTATACGAGAAACCTGCTGTTATGATGGGAATTTGGTGCATTTACCCAAAACAGCTTCAACCATTTTCACTACAACTGATGCTCTCTGACTTTTTCGAGCAGCTGAGTGGAGGAAGGTAGCCTGGTGTCTGTCAATCCTGCAGCACCCTGTGAAAAGCAGACTTTGCTTGGTGCAGCCTTGAGATGTTTTTTCCTTGAGCATTCCATTGTGTTGACCATTGTGTTGCTGATGAAAGGAAAATTTTCCTAATGGAGCATGCAGATTAAAGCAGTTCTGCTCAGGGATGGATTTTTTCTGGAACATCTTTAAAAGAACACCACTGCCCTTCCATTTTCGTCCATGAAATACTCAGAATTTATCAGCCTGCTGCATGGATGCTCTGCTTTTCAAGTAGCCATTGCCTATAGTTTTGATCACTGTCTTTCTTGTGTCTGCAAGAAGTCGTTTGTGCAGTTAAAGCAACTTCAATGTGAACATGAAGGGTTGTTTTATCAACTGTTTGCAGAGATGGATGTGGAAACAGGGTGACTAGCCTGGCAAGAGGAAGGTTGACCTCTTAGCTGGAGCACAGGGCTGGGAACGTCCCACTCTGCTTCTCGTCTCTCAGATGAAAAGGAGCAAGACACCTCACCTTACCTGTGTCCAGCCCAGGTAGAACGGTGTTTATAGTCTTCCCAATTAACTAGAGCACATTTACACATTAATTAGCTCTTGCTTTGTGCCTAGAAACCCCTGTTATATTTGTAGCCTTTATTACATTCTTCTGTCAATGGGACATCTCCCGTTCGCTGCTGTCTGTGGGTGAGGGTAAAGGTGTCTGGATGAATGCGAAAACAGGAGACAAGATGGCTCAGCTCATCCTTAGGGCTGCATTTCTGCCACAGAGATGCTGTGTAACCTTGGAGAATAATAACAACAGAAAATAACAAGCCTTTCACACAGGGAAGTTATGAAAAATTGAGCTGCTTCTGAAAGAAATAGAGAGTAGCTCGAAGGAGAGTTAAAGTGGTCTGCTTGGCTGTGACAGCCCCATAACCCCTAAGCTTCCAGCATATTCTTTCAGCACTTCTTCAGTGGCTCTAAAGCATCCTTTCAGCCCTTTCCATCTCTGCAGCTGGAGCCAGCTTCACACACACTCAAATATCCTGGGTGGTAGCATCCCTGCAATCCAGCCAGCAGCTCACGCACAGCTGTTAATGCCGAATTTGCAGACTGGCATTGCAAACACAGAAGGTTTGCAAGGGCATCATTGGCTGTTGGGGAGGAGAGAAAAATCATCCCCTTCTCCTTCCTTCTCATTTCTGCCTGCCTGAAATGAGGTCTAGGTACTGAACATCTGCTTAATGTACCAGTCAAGCAGGGACATGCTCTCCTTGTTTATTGCAGAGCCACGGTCGCAGAAAGCCGAGTTTTGATGTATAGCCTGGAGACACGCACGTGGCTCTGGCTTCCCAGCTGGAGCCGCAGTGGGGCAGGGAAGGGAAAGCAGCAGTAAGAAATATGGGGATGCAGGTTATGGCAGAGCATCCACAGATTATCTGAAACCATTCAGCAGCGTTGGTCCTCCAGGGGCATCTGCACAGCCGGGTGCTGCCTGTCCCAGCCAGGGTTAAGCCTCTGTCTTCAGAGCCCAGCATCACTGAGGCACAAGGAGATGCACCCATCACAGTGGAGATACAGTAGCAGACAGCAGAGATAACTTCTTTCAGCAAAGCATAGTGATAAATAGAGAGCAAATAGCCCATTGCATGCTGATTTCCCGTGAGGATCAATTAACTGTAGTTAAAAAATATATTTTTAATGTCATAATCGTCAACTGTCACTAGCTGATTGCAGACACAAAGGGGAGCCAAAATCCTCCTTCAAAGATGTTAGTTCCTCAGAAAAAAAACCAGTTTTGGCTGCTGACGTTGGCACCATGCAGCCCTGTACCCTACAGAGACAGAGGGACTGACAGGGGTGACACCGAGAACTGGTCTAATACCAAAAGAGCGGTAGGATATCTTATGAAATAAAATATGCTTATTTAGCTACCTCTAAACAAGGTGGGTGTATTTCCCACTGTTTGAATCTGTTCAGCAATGTAATATCATCACTATTATCATCTAGGCCAGCATTTAAAGCAGCAAGGGAGTTCAACGACGTTGCTGAAAGCCGATTTCCATCAGCAGGATTGCACTCCTCTCTGAGCATCCCAGGAGAGACCTCCATGGTCCCACCTGAATTCCTGCTCTGCCAGCAGTGGAGCATGATTACGGCTTTCAGAGGACTTGTCATAAGAGGAGGGTGCATTTCAGAAGCTCTCCGGGGTGAACGTCACACAGGTTGGTGGCTCTTTGGGGCATGTTGCAAACAGTAACTGGTGTCCCAGACCCACTGCAAGGGCATAAAAGCAGTGACCTTATCTTTAGGAGAGAAGACAAAAATGCAGATGTGATGCAACTTGCACAAAACTATTGAGAAAGTCATTCCTGGAGCAAGACTGGGAAGGGAAAACCTGCTCCTGGGCTCACAGGGTGGATCTGGGTGTCTTTTGCCCCAGTGCTGGCTGCATACTAGGAAAGATCTTCTCCAGTCCTCATCTTCTGCTTGTATCTCCACCACACTTCTGCTCCACCCTGTGGTTTGTTGTGCTTGGTCCTGAGTTTATTTGATAAGAATAATATAATAATAATACAAGCCGCTTCTAGCAGGCTTCCCCTCAATGTGTGAAGCACTAGTCATAGCTGTGGCATTGTATAAATACCAATAGGTAGAGGCTTGTTTATTTTTATTTTTATTTTGACTGCCTCCACCCCATAGCTCCGTATGTTACTAAATTTTACTCAGGAGCAGAGATTTGGCACCTTGGTGCAGCAGCTCCCAGCATCCATGGGATATAGCAACAGGTACAGTGTGAACCTCTGCATTACTGGTATAAAAGCAGCAACAATTCAGGACCAGTGCATCATAATTAAGCCAATTCACTGAGGAAATGATTAGTGCCAGGCTATATCCTGAGGATAGTAGTCGCATAGTGATAAATAAAAGTAGTTTTACGTGATGCTAAACAGCTTACTCTGGGCCTTGTCTGCTACCTGTTTACCTTGCTTAATAGTGAGATCCAGTCAGAATCTGATATTTCTGTGCCCTGGCAGAGCCCATTTAAGCTAGTCTTGGGGAAAAAAGCAATATGGATGTGGTAGGGAGAGAGATATAATGAAAAAGGAGCAGAGAAACACTAAAGTAAAACAGGATTTCAGAGCTCAGGAATCACAAACACAGCCAGTACCAACCCTCCCACACCATTCCCCAGTATCCATTAGGGGATGATTTGATGCCATGAAAGCTGCAGGTGGGCTTGCCTTGGTCACCTGCATTTGTTGCAGGCATGAGACCTCCATGAGCTATTCCCAACTGGCCCACAGGAGCAATCATCACCCAGCTGCTTCACAAAAGGGTGCTGGGGTGGGCATTGAGGGGGGCTAGGGGCACCATTTGGTGTGACCCTGGAGCCCTGGGGCAAAGCTGACTGCAGACATGCTCTCAGCAAAGTGGGAATGGAGGCAGGACCATCTTCAGCTGGACCTCACAGCCTGCACACATATCTTACATTGAGGAAGACCTCTAGGTTTCACTGGTACCACCTCAGCCAGCCTGGCTGTGGACAAGGCTCCTTCTGTTGGTCAAGTATTAGAAAGTATTTTAGTTTGGTGGTGTACTTTTCTGGAGGCCCTGAATTAAAGCACTTTTCCTAGGAATTTTCATGTACTGTTTTAATTTTTAAATCCTTTGTGCAGGTTCAGCAGTTTAAACTTCCTCATATTGCATTCCCCTCAGGTGTACTGGGCAGGGTCCTGGAGTCAGAGAAAGAAATGACACCTACCCATGTAAGCTCCAGCTTGGAGATGGATACACATAGTCCTTAAGCTGGAAGATGAAAGTACAAGTAGTTCTCCTGGTTCTGCCTTCATCCAGCTGGAAACCACATCTTTGTGTGACTCCAAATCAACCCAGGAGCCTAATGAAACTGGGTACTTGCTCTGTTGCTGGCTTTACTGTACCCCATTCCTCATCTCCCTCACACCCCATCTCTGCAAGCTGGAAGCTGAGGTGCACACCTTGGCTCTGAGCTGCTCTGCAGAGCATGTGCTGGAATCCCAATAGGACGGAAGAGTGTCAGAGAAACAAAATGAATTTTCTAATATTTAATAGAAGATATCCACGAAAGAAGTAATCATTAGAACTGTGCTGTGCCTGCCTCAAAACTGCAAAGGCAGCCCTCGGAGGAAATGAGGAGAGGGTAGGAGAGATCAGGCGCATGCACGGGAGGGAGAGAAATCACCGTTCAGCACTTCACACCCTCTAAACAAAGTGCCTGGGCTGGCCCCTGGTGGCTGTGGCTTGGGTGATGACCATGAGCTCCACCGTTTGGTTAGTGCCATTTTAATAGCTGCTCATCTGCAAAAATGTCCCTTCTTTCTGAAGAATCCATGTAACTTTTGCCACTTTTTAAAAGAAAAATAAAGGAAAGGCAACAATAGCAAGTAAACCTAAGGCAACCAACCTTTACCAGACCTACAGAAAAAGAAATTATAAATATATAGATATATAAAGCTAGCAGCAACCTTCCATCATAATACTCCATTCCTCACCCCTTATGACTTTGGTATGAGATTGAGGAAGCTATTTTTAATATGTTAAAATATATCTTTATAATAAATAATATAGTATTATTTAAACATAAAAAGAGCATCTGTCCAACCTCATGTGCTTAAACAATAACATTATAATAAATTTTAATATGCATATATATAATTGCACATACTTCACAACATTATATTTACAATAAATATATGTATATATATAACAATTTTATATAACATATAATTTGTAATATACTTTGAGCAAATAGCATACATTATTATTTACACATATAAACACCACATGCCTGACCTCTTACCAAAGTTAGAAGGTGAGGGGAATTGAGTGCTGTGAGGGAAGGATGCTGCCAGCTTGAGAGGACAGGGCCTTCAAGTGTCAAGTCACCACAGAAGCTAGGGCACCTGTAGAAACAAGGCATATCTTCCCCACCACAGGAAAAGCCAGGAACTGGGTGGATGCAGAGGCAGGAGAGGGAGCCTGTGCATGGGGAAGATGTACACACTGCTCCTTTCAGACAGGACGTGTGACAGTATTTCTGATTTACAGAAAGCAGGGCTGTGGATGCAGCAGAGATGAGCAGGGTGATGCAGCAAGGAAGGCAAGAAGCTTTATAGTAAGCATGTAATTATGCCTTCCTGATTTGTAGAGAGAGCACACAAGTCATAGTGACACGGAGTTTGAGTGACCTGGGTTTCCCCGTACTCGGTGTGTTGGGTGCTGGGAGCACCTGCCCTACCTGCACAGCAGCCGGGCAAGAGGAAGGTCAGGCCAGCCTCAGGAACAATGTGCCCAGGCCGAGAGCATCCTGGCATTAGCCCTGTATTTTACAGCATCTCCTGAGGCTCAGGTAAGTAAGGCTAGAGGGACAAACTCAGTGCCAGCAGCAGCAGGCAGTGGAGCCAGAGCAGCTCCTCATCAGCATGGCGGGAACAGATGTGTTTCTATGGAGCTGTTATGCCCCGGCTCCACGATGCTCGTGGGTGCACTATAACCCCTCTCTGCACCCGTAGCCAGGTTTTTCACATTACAGATAGTGGCTGCTGTGCTGTGTGCTCTTCTAGCAATACCCACAGTGGCTTAAAAATAGGTTGTACACTGTTGTGAACTTGAATGCTACCCTATTAGTGTTTATTAATTTATTGAATAAACACTAGCAAGGTTAGATGCTGTCTGTGGCTTTGGCTTCTTTTTTCCACAGTATTCAAAGCAATTACTTTCATGAAAGCAAATGGTCCATTTAGCTGGAGAACATATAAGGCAGAAATGAGATCAGATTCCTGAACAGATGTGCCCTCCTCTAGAGGGATTCAGTGTCTGCGAGGCTTCAAGCTGACACCAGGCAGAAAACATCTCTTAACTCCACTACGTTTGAGCTGCACAGCAGAGCTGGAGGTTTTATCAAAGAGTCAGCTCTGTAACTCCAAAACAAGGGCAAGTACCATAATTTTAAATCATTTCATGTACCAGGGAATGGGAGGACAGAAGGGTGTCTTTTTCATGGCGATGGCATCACCATAAAAACCCCTAGCCCCAATCCACTAAAGGAGTCCCTCTTCCTCAACAATGCAGGCAAAGAAAAATGCTTTTGCTCTTATTTTTTGCACATATAGGCCTGAAGAGGGGGCTGGAGGGAGCCAACAACTACTGCACGTTCACACACTGTGTAACACTCTCTTGGTTGGTGCTTTGTTGTCTCAGGAAACACCTGAACTCCACACCCAGCTCAGTCCCAGATCAAGTCAGGGTTAAGGCACAACTCTCGTGTCAGTTCAGTGACTACTCAGAGAAACAGCACTGCTAACCACAGCTCAGGTTATGCCCTGGGAATATGGCAAAACCCTCCTGACACAACTGACCTCAATTGTGCCAGTTATCTTCCGGGAGACAGTGCATACATCCTCAGCAACAAACCAACACCCTGGACGTTCCCTGTTGTTCACATCTGCCTGGCGGAGTCCCAGCTCACACTCCATCCTCCTGGGAGAGTGCTGGCATCAGCCTGGTACCCCCTGTGCTCCATATGCCTGCCCACACACCCAGGACCTGCTGTAGACGTCCCCCCTCCTCTGCACATCTTCTCTGGCCCATGCCCTCAGCCTCAGTGGGGTGCAGATGGAAGGAGGCACAAAGGAAAAGCCATCATCCACGCGCTGTGGAGACAGCCCCTCTGGGCAAAGCACGTCAGCAAGCCAGCACACGGAAGCTTCCGTGGCCGCTGCCAACTCCCTGCCCGCTCCAGAGCCAAGCCAAAGCCCAAGGTCTCAGGGATATGCACGCCTCAGCCTGGCAACTCTCCCGTGCCCCAAATTAGCAGGCATGGAGGCCGTTTGAAGCCGTTCCAGCCTTTAGATGTAGGGACACGCAGCCCCTCAGTGGTAACCGGTCCTGGGGATGCATCCAGCTGGGACGCCCATCCTGCCATCCACGATTCGTGCTCGCGCTCCTCACGGCCGGCATCCGTGCCCATGTGTTCACCTGGCAGCCTTCCCACCCACGGGGGCTCAGCTGCCAGGCAATGATGCATTTAGAGAGGGAGGCCTGAGCAGGACTGTAAATACTGTTCCTTCAGCCTGCCTCCTCCTCCAGTACATGGAAAAGAACGGGGCATCTCTCACCTGATGACTGCCGAGCTTTCTCAGCCTGTCCTCTCCTCAAAGCAGTCACAAAGTAAAGGCACAAGAGGGAATATACTCCTACCAACTTCAACAGACACTAAGGAAAACTAAAGTAGTTAAACTTTAGAAATCTCTTGCAAATCTAGGCTAGCAAGAGAGGAGATGAACTGGTCGTGAGCAAAGGGTGGTAGGGGCAAACCCACGGATTAACATTTATCACTGAGGCACGTGGAATGAGCTCACACTCACACCAGGACGTATGTGCAACAGACATTTCCCAGTTGGGTTTCACTTGGGACGCTTCCATGGAACAGCACATATATAAATGCAAACATTGTGCAAAGAGGAGGTGAGGGCAGGCTCCTCAAGGGAGGGGGACAAGAACGCTCAGTCCTAACACCATCAGGAGACACAAGTGGTTTCCAGAGCTGTAGAGATTTTTTTTTTTCTTTTTCGGCCTTTTTTTTTTATTTTACTTCTTAAATCTTTCTGACATCACAGGAGCTTTTAGTAACATAAAGCACCCCTGCTGCTAGAGACCCTGCTGTGTGTAATAGCATGCCTACAGAAGGAGATGAGGGGGATGCTGCTGGCAGGGGACAATACAGCAGAGAATGTGAGTGCACTGTCTCAAACCACGAGCTTCGTGTAAGCCTACAAATGTGTTATCCAGAGATGGACAGAAAATCCAGGCTTATTTCTCACTGAAGAGCAACCGTGACACCGACTTGGAGAGCACACACACACTGCCTTTGACCCCAACCTCGTCTTTTGTGGGATTTTACCCAAGTGTCCTGATCTTTGGTGTTGCTGCTGCAAAGGGACAAGAAGCACCATCATCAAGGAAAAAGCAGAAAGCTTTGGCCTAGGCATACTGCAACTGAGAGTATTCCCCAAGCCTCAGCATTTGGCAGCTGTTTCTCAGAATCAGACCATACTCTTCATTTAAAATAAATAACTTCTTGTATATTTATTTAGTTGTGATCATGTAACAGGTAAAATTGCCAGGGATAGCAAGTAGGAGGCAATCAAAAAAACCCCTCACACTTACAGCTACAATTCATTCTGTCTTTCCCCATTTATTCAGAATTACTCCATCACCGACAGCCCTGCACAGGAAATTCTTGGATAAAGAAAAGGTGGTACCTATCTCCTACAAAGATCACACTTGCTGTTATTGAGGGGGTTTTGTGCAATTTAAAAAAAAAAAAAAATTAGATTTTCTTAAAATCCCCATGCATGGGCCAGGAAGTTGAGCAAGGGTGGTGTGAATCAGAGGAAACACAGGTGCCCCTGGGACAACACCCAGAAACCAACTTTCTGTGCAGAAAGTGCCTCTGAAATCACAACTTCTATGCAGTGGGAAGTGCAAAAGTCATCTACGAGGGCAAGAGGAGAAAAAGACACCTCCTTACCCATGTGTTCCTTCTTGATCCTACTTCTCCACATGTAGCCCCTGAAACACCCGTAGTAGATACTTGGCCATACACCAGATCTCTTCTTACTTTATTCTCATCCAGGTAGCAGGAAGGGGATGCGTTTTGAGTAACAGTTCTCCAACAATACAGTTGTCCAGGCAATAAAGAGGGGTCTGCTCCCCCAACCACTCAATCACTGCTTGAAATAAAACACTCAAGAAAGGGCTTACGCTACGCTGAGGCACCCTTCCAAAATACGTGCACAAAGTAATACATTCTTATAATTTGTGAGGCTTTTTTGAGAGCAATTTCTGGCCTTAATCAAGTATGTGACAGTAGTTCCCCCAAACAGAAACCAGGCAGTCCCTTCACATTCCCTAGACAGGTTTTTTTGTGCACACATTGTCTTTTATAGCAAGTCTTCAGTCTCTGCTACATGCACTGTTAAGCATCCTATGTTTTAAGTACAAAAAGACAATAAGAACTGGATTAGGTACCATCTGATGAAATTCAGTAGCTTACATTAAGCAGATCAGCCTGTGCAGACCCCACAGTCCCTTTTTAACACTGCTATTGATAGATGTAGTGCTTTTCCCACACTAAGCTAGTTTTTTGACATAGTATTACCCAGGTCAGAAGATCAAAGCCTCCTCAGATTAAAAAAGAATAAATACATAAACCGTGGCTTTCTGTTCAGCAAAACACTTGCTTAGAGGCAAACCTGCCACAAACAAGTCTGTAACATCCACTTAGTACCAAAAAATCTCATCACTGAGGATGATTCATTATATATGGTAATGGTAAAATCTGAGCAAACAGCTCCCCATTATCCCCCTGATGTGCACCTGGGAAAAAAACCCCAAATTTTCCTGACACTAGAATTCCTCCTCTCAATTCAAGCCTTTGAATCCAAGTTATACAAGAAGTATTTTTAAGTGTTTACACCTATGAAAACCAACAGAAGTTGTGTTTGTATGCTAGAGTAAGAAACTAAATCACAGTAAGCAATGCCATCAACATAGTAGGTCTGAACCTTGCCTGTACTTCATTAAACCTTAAATTTAAAATTAGGCTCCAGAAGATAAACTGAAGTAACCCATCACAGAATCTCAATGGAGACAAGTGTGGCAGGAAAAGCTGGTATTGGAATGGTAGCACAGGCAAGAGTTTGGATTAATTGTAATGTGAAACTGAACCTAAACTGTACACTGCTGGGGGAATGGATAGTCCTACCCTCCTGTCTGCTCTACTGCTTCAGATCAAGCAAACATGCCAAGTCCAATTATTTGGCTAATTGACCAAAAACAGTGGCACAGGAAGTACGTGTGTGAAACACACTGGTTTTAGTCATATAAAAAAGTGGATTCAAATCATTAAGTGGTCACAAAATCCCATGAAAGTCAGAGGGCAGGAATGCATGTCCTGAGACAGTAACCCCAAGTTACAAAATGCATCCCAAAAATTCACCAGCATAAGAGACTATTAGTGAGACTTAAGGAGAAACAGTTACACTTGGCTCTCCTTCCTCATCATGGTGGCATTACCAACTTCAAGTAGGTGGTGCAACCTGTCATAGGGCAGGCATTAATGAATCTGGCCCCTGGATTAGGATCACCTAATAGCTACTGCCAGGTGGGATAAAGGGCTGAAGGAACATAGCTCAGACATGCATCACTTAAAATGTAGGTACACTAATATTAGTTACTTCATATTCAGCAAGTTATTTTTCTAAACAAAATCTGAAGTGCTGGGTTTAAGCTCCCCGTTACACAAGCTCTCAAGAACCACCAGTTGAATTTGATAAAGCCTCACAAGATTGATCTTGTGTCTGAAGTTATTTCCCACTACTTTAATTTCCCACTGCATTAATTTTTGGCTCTGGTAAGCAAGTTGGCTTTTTGTGTTGCTAATATAAGGCAACCAACTTAAAATAAGGTTTTGTATTTACTCTTGGGAAAACAGCAAGTAAATACAGCTGTTAACATATAAATCTAAAACAAAGACTTAAAAACCAGCTTATCACATACACATTGTAAAGGACTTCACAAAAATAATTCAGAAATTGAGCTGTGGACATATATGCCTTAAAGAGATGTTCAACTTTTGAATATGATTGTTACTGACAAGGATCCACTTCACATCCATCCCTCCACCCAATACAGTTAAACTCCTCCACAGAATTATGTCCATATGACCACAACTTGTTTCTAGTATTCAAAATCTCAGCTCTAACTGAATTGCCCAAGAAATAGTAGAATTGGTATAGGGAAAAAAAAAAGGAGGTAAACTATTTTAGAAACTGAAGTTTCTTGGCATCAGTATAGACACAGAGAGCTAATCACCAACAGGATTCACGTGGCATCTCTAAGAGCACAATTCTCAAAAAGGCCAAGTTTATCCCTGAACTGCAGATGTATCACTGCACACTGAAATATTGTCATCTGCATACATTCCTGATCACCTCATCTTTCATTAGGATTTCTTCTCCCTTGAACAATTTAACTGCATTGACAGCTAAACTGGGATATTCCTCTACCCAATTCTCTCTTTTTAAAGAACTCAGTATTTAATTTGGGTAGCAAAATCTCTATTTTTGACTTCCCAATATACCTAAGAGAGAAAAAAATCAAGTTGCTTATCAATACTTCAATTCCAGGTTATTAAACAGAAACAACAACAAAAAATATCTTTTTATGTAAGTGCTTGCAGCACTGTTGATTGACAGGTGAAACAGAATTCTGAAGTACAGGACAAAAGAAGTAGTGAATTATATTGAAATGCATTTATAGCAAGTTTAACAAGGTTGTTATCAAATAGCTGATCTAAGATGTCACTTCTGTCTAAGTCTCCATTGCTCACCTTTTCTATTTCTGTTGTCCGGGGTGCTCCAAGACAAGTCTTCCTTAATTTTTAGTTGATAGCTATGAAGTGCTTGGCATCAAAAGGATGTGATCACATTTCGTCTAGCATAAGTCTTCTCTGTGACAAGCTACTCCATTTAAATAGACTTTACTTTGCACAACCCTGGCAGACAGCATTCATTACTAAAGCTGAGCAAGTTATGAATAATGTGATTTATTCTGTAATTTTTGGCTCTGTGTTCAAGATAGCAAAACAGATAATAATATCTCTATTAATCCTCTTTGGAAATCTTCAGACAAATTCACTCGTGTTTAGAGCTCACTCAAAACCTCTTGAAAGAAGTTAGCAGCAAATAAGCTCTGCAGGAGTGTTAGCGTAGAGGTAAAATCTGTTCACCACCCACATATCTTCTATGTAACTCATTTCATTATCTGCAAGGGCTATCAAGAAGTGCAGCACATAACTCATTTCCAGACTGGTCAATCAGAATCCTTAAACAAGTTTCAGGGGAAAAATTGAAACCAAATTTTTACAGGACATGATTTCAGCAGTAAATTTCTCCACATGAACTTTCATCAGCAATTGGGAGGGGAATATAGAAAACCCAGTAAGTTTTAAATGTGTGATCCTGTCTAAGTACTGCTTCTGTGAAGAACTTTAACTATTAAAAATGGTACAGAAGTGTGTTTTTGTTTGGAGTGTACAAACTGAAGCGAATCACATGTGGACTAAGCTCTCAAAAATGTCAGAGGGTGTGACTGAAACAGAAAGGCAGTCAACCAAAAAATGAACACCTACAAACCAAGAAACAAAGTAGCAGAGTGCAAAAGGGTTAAAAAAAAAATACTCAAGAAAAATAAAAACTCAACCCCCAAAACACATCAGAAAAACCCAAAGCAATACACTCCACCACTTATACCATACTAAAAACCCATGAAAACCAAAAATGCTTCCAAATTCAGCACTAAGGAAGAAAGGAATCTAAATGGTAACAAATTGCTTTCTCTTAGCACTGTAGCTTAGCTAGAGCTCGGTTCAACTCCAGACTCTACCTGGTACTACACTCCCCAAATTTGCTTTCATGTGGAGCAGCCAGAAATTTTACACCCTTACAAAAAACCCTCAGTACTTCAGCCAAGGTAGCATCCCCAGTGTTTCCCAGATCTGCTCTAAGCATTTAGGCCACGCATTGAAGAGAAAAAGGGAAAGGAAGGCTGGGTACTTTTTAACCAGTATAGCCCATGTGTAATATTTAAAAATCAAGACTAAAAGCAGGCATCATTTAATGTATTTTAATAGCAAACTTACAGGAACAGCACAGAAGACAGACAACATTAAAAACATGTACTTGCATGTAGGACAACTCAGTTAGAAAAGTATAGTGAATGGATGGAATCTACTGTATGATAAAAATGCTACAAACACCATTTAGTTGCCATTGATAAGAAATTTACTTGTTTAAAAAAATCCAAATGCTGGCATTGTCCAGAAAAATTTGACAGGTTTATTTATAATTATTTTTTTTTTTATAAAGTTGTTTTGGTGAACAAGTTTCAACAATTCATTTTTCTTTTTTTGACCGCATTTTGATAGTTTTATGTCCCCTCGTTTATATTAAAAATCCACACACAAATGAAAATGGAAAGAAAACTTGCCAATACCCAATTCTGTCCCCTATTTTTCCACTTGCAACCATATACTTAAGGTACCTTTTAACCCCATGGAAAAAATATCTAACGTTCATTACTACCAATAACAGGAAGAAGATTTTGCTTCGAGAATGACAAACCCATCTTGGTGAAGTTTAGGCACGCTCTCCACGTATGCGGCGTGCTAGCTGGATATCTTTTGGCATGATTGTGACACGTTTGGCATGGATAGCACACAGGTTGGTATCTTCAAACAGGCCAACCAAGTAGGCTTCACTTGCCTCCTAGTGTGGAAGAAAAGAGTTAAGAACACTTTGACTCTCTGAGCACCAGGAAAAGACAAAAAAACGTAATTAAGAATTAAAAGTACAGTGTAACATGGCATAAAGTTTAGGTTTCTCTCCTTATTACTCACAAACATCAAAAGTTTTAGATTTTCAAAAATTAAAAGCCTCCATTTTCTTATAAACCATCAAATACACTACGTCAAAGTAGTGTATTGCTGCCATTTGGTGAAGACATCCTCCAGAACACAACTGAGCCAATATTCTTATGGGACTCTCACAAGATAAGGAAGGGGTTATCTTATCAAATGGTTAGTTTGTTTAGGAAATTCTCTTTTCAAAGGCTGGGTTACACTATTTGAGTGACCTGCTTGCTGCCTCTACCAGAGTAAGAGTTACTGAGCATCAGGTGCTGGGGAAAAGAAGAGCAGATATGCCTTCAAACCACACAGTTTGAGCACAGAGCTCTGGCCACAGGATACTGAAGACGTGGTTTAATTCAAAAGTCAAAAATTAGCAGAAAAAAATGAACTGAGAATTACTGGAAATAAAAGAACAACTACTTTAGCTCAGGAACTCCTTGAACCACCAAAAACAGGACTGCAGTCAGAGAAGTACCATTAGACACTTATCCTATTTCTATACTTTCTTCCTGCCTTCCTGTCTATTTGGGGACACAGTACAGGCCCCCACTATCTCAGGTTTTCACCTCACAGCTGTGAGACTCAAGAGGGGCAGCGCCTGGGAGCGCAAGAAGCTCTATCCTGGGAAAACCACAACTCTGGCCATCATGTTTTCCCTGTTACTGAACAACTGTAGACAGGATTCCAAGTCAGACAGATGCTCAGTTGGACCTAATTATTCTGACTCACGTTAAGTTAGCTGCTGTTAAGCCCAGCACAGCAATGTTTACACATTTTTGGGTTGACACAGAATCAATCTCCTAGGAAGCATCTTAGCATGCCAGTATCAGACCAGGACACAGCAAACAGCTGTGAGAAGACAGGAATGTTGGGGGTCACTTATGGAAAGGAGGCTGAGGTCACCCTTTCTAGAATACCTGCAAGAGAACAGGTTGTGTGAACCACTTCATTACCAAGAACTGCAAAAATCAACTTACTAGGTTCAAAGACCCTGTTTAAAAACATAGGATTATCTAATATGAAGAGAGAAAAATATTTACTAAGGCAGATGCTGACTGTAGCATTAGTAAGTCATTTCACATGCAGTAGCCCTAACAAAGTTTTGCTAAATCACTACATGAAAAGTTAAGACACTTCACCAAAAAGCCATGTTGGCACAAGTAACATGGTACCCAAGGGGTTAAAAGTTTTTGGGTTTGTTTTTTGGAGGTTTTTTTGCAAATATGCAAGCAGGAAGCCCTAGGAATAATATGTGACAAAGTCCTATACCAACAACTCCTTAGTGCAAAAGCAGGAATGTTCAAACCTGCCTTCTGAAAATGTATTAACTACAAATTTTAATAAGCAGTTCTAGATAAAAAGGCACATAGGTAAACCTCAGGATTTAAGAACTGCCACACAGAATAACTAAAAGCAAAAGCAGCAACTCTGCAAATGCACACAGCCACCTTTTGAAGCTGAGCATGTGCTCAAGTTTATAGGATCTCATGGCATATGTCTTGGCCCTTTATCAAGTGGAAGTCATTAACTAGAAAGAGACCATTTTGCCTGTATGTCAGACAGCCTACAATTATAGATGGGTTCTGGAACAATCTTTCAACAGCTAAAAGAACAGTAAAGACCTATCTTTAATCAGGAGTGTCTTTTTATCATGAGAGGGAAACATTCCCATGATAAGAACTGAGTCTTGCGGGGGGCCCTAACTTCGATTGAGGAATTTGGGGCCAGAAAGAGCAATTAATATTTCACTCTCTGTACACTCTGAATAAGTTATATAACTAATATATTTAAAAAATGTGTTTAGTACCAACTACATCATACAAAAGCACCTATTTCCCTAGCTGTGTTTAGATGTGGCTCACCGAGCTGCTTTTCTTTAAAGAGCATTTGAGGACACCAAGGGCTCCATTAGGACACACCAGAATGAGCTTTATATGCCGCTTTCCTCTCAGACTGCAGAGCTTTCAAAGGCAAAGCCTCTAGCAAAGCTCAAGGATGGAGGAAGCACGTTTTTCTTAAGTGTCTTAATAAGATGCACTGGTCTAACTGCTTGAGAGGTGGGGGTTATTTAAAAATAAACCAAGACAGCCCCCCCAAAAAACACATTTACAGCCTTCGTAAGGAGCTGCTGACCTGTCACTGCATTATTTCAGCCTGTGGTATCCATAGGCATCACCAGGTCCACTCTGAGCAAGCAAGGCGAGGCTGAGGTGTGCAAACCCCCCCACCCCGGATCAGCCCCGCCCCAGGAGGGGCCCCGCCCACCACAGCAGCCCAGCAATCAGGCAGAGCCGAGACTAACCCTGGAAACAGCCTGGCCAATGGGGGTGGGAGGCGGAGCCCTCCTGCACCGCCAGCCCCCGGGTCCGGGGGGGCTTTGGGGGATGCCTGGCTGCGATGGCACTTCCAGCACTGACTCCTGCCCTCTGAGCCACCCCCGGGCTGCCCACTGCGAGCCCCCTCGGCAAGGCTCACCTGCAAAGCACCGATGGCAGCGCTCTGGAAGCGCAGATCTGTCTTGAAGTCCTGAGCAATTTCACGCACCAGACGCTGGAAGGGAAGTTTGCGGATCAAAAGTTCGGTGGACTTTTGATAGCGCCTGATTTCACGCAGAGCCACAGTACCCGGCCTTTTAAAATTAAATAATTAAAAAAAAAAATTAAATTATTAGTATTCAAACATATTCTGCATCACTTTAAAAATACAGGTTCACTATCCAGACTAAACTAAGCCCCACACACTTTGTTTTCCCTAGGAGAGTCCAAGCATTACAACACGAAACCAGTTCGTTGGCAAGGGGCCACTGTCTTCTCACCATCAATCTCTGCCAGCCTCCACTGCCCTCAACAGGGATCCCCCAGGTCAGGCAGACTCATGAGGCCCTTGAGCCCTGATTTCCCCGAGAGGTGGACAGCACATGCTGGCTGACACCAACACAGCTCAGTGCAGACGTGGCAAACGGCAAAGCTGTCATGAGTTCAGCTGTACCACAGGTACCCTCACAGCAATCAGCCTGACAGCAAGCACAGTTTTAAGGGAAATCTGAATCTTCTTCCTTACTGTCAATATTCACAGAACTAACAAAAATTTACATTCTGTGTTATATTATCAGTACAAAGTACCCGGCATATTTCCTTGTGTTAAGTTTTGGTGTTAGAATGACAAATTTAGATTAACAGCATACTCTCACAGACACAAAGTCCATCTGTGAAATTAATACCACACTTATTTCTGTGAGAACTTTGTATTTTCCTGCTTCAGCTTAATTATCTTTTTCGCAGTGGATTAATTCTGCCTCACACCTACAGCAACAGACAGAATCACAGAATGGTTCAAGTAGAAAGGGACCACAGTGGGTCATCTGGCCCAACCTCCCTGCTTCAGCAGGGTTCCCCCAGAGCAG
>NW_021940864.1:4569921-4586198 GCF_001715985.3 Manacus vitellinus
CTGCTGGGTTTTGGGTGGGTTTTCTGGGGAGGTTGGGGTTCACTGGGCGGCCAACAGCACTAGGGAAGTGATTGTCCCCCTGTAGTCGGCACTGATGAGGCCACACCTCGAGCGCTGTGTCCAGTTCTGGGCCCTTCAATTCAGGAAAGATGTGGAGGTGCTGGAGCAAGTCCAGACAAAGGTGGTGAAGGGGCTGGAATACAAGTCTTACGAGGAGTGACTGAGGGGACCAGGGTTGTTCCTGGGGGAGGAGGACGCTCAGGGGTGACATCACTTTCTACAACTGCCTGAAAGGAGGTTGTAGCCAGGTGGGAGTCAGTCTCTCTTCCTGGCGACCAGCAACAGGACAAGAGGATATAGCCTCAAGCTGCCCTAGAGGAGGTTTAGGTTGGACACTAAGAAGAATTTCTTCACAGAAAAGGTGATTAGGCATTGGAACAGGCTGCCCATGGAAGTGGTGGAGTCACCATCTCTGGAAGTGTTTAAGGAAAGACTGGAGATGGCACTTATGTGCCATGGTCTGGTTGGCCTGGTGGTGTTCAGTCATAGGTTGGATTCGATGATCTGAGAGGTCTTTTCCAACCCAATTGATTCTATGATTGATTCTGTGATTTCTTTCTTTACATAGAAGCAATGCAAAAAATTTGTCCCTGTAAGCTGGCCCATCAGAGCCCACCTAGCGAGGATCTGCCATGGAAGTGCCATGCTCCTTCTGCAAAACGAGAGCTGAGCATCAGGAGGAGACTGCTGGGCTTACTTCTGACTCAGAAATGCACTGAAGGCACAATGGTTCACATTGAAAATCTGTTGTTGGGGAAGGAAGAGGAACCACATTCCCCGCATTATGGCTGTCAAACTGTTTCAAGTTTGAAATGCAGCTATTCGAAAAGCAACTGTAAGTTTAGCAGAGTCACTGCCGACAGATCCAAACCAGTTGTATCAGCTGCCATGTTGTTTAATGAGAAAATCTACTCTTGCTTTGTTTTCTGTTAGTGTCAGAATCTAAATGCCCTGTGGGAAAGTAACCTGCATTGTAATACAAATGAACAGTCACTTGCAATTTTCTTAACCACATTTCAACTACAGCGTCAGGTTCTCTACTCACACAAAGTGGTGCCACCATCTTGTCTGTCATTTAGGCATCAGAAGGAGCCATATTTGATTTGCAAAGTCTTTATTACGGATGATGATGTAATACACTTCTGTGTGGAGACATCCAAGTTACCTCCAGCAGCAGAAGTGGTTTAGCCATGTGAGCAGAGAAATTCACTTGGGGCTAACCAAACCTGACAAGGAAGAGGGGGTTATCATGGGCAGAACACCCTGCTAAAATAGATATAGTCTGCTTTGGTACTCAGACAAATACAGCGGGCTGCACTACACAGATGGGAGTAGATACACCAGACACACCTCTGACCCAACGGTGACTTTATGGGAGGTGACTGTCAGGAAAAAGAAACCACAAAGCATTTTCTTTATACTTACAGAAGTATTAGTGGAGTGATTTATCTACTAATAGTATTTTATGAGAGAGCAGCACCTTACTGGACAGCTGGAATGAGAACTCAGAGCTGTACAGTATTACAGGATGGAGTATTTGCCAATGCTCTGTAAACACTAAAAGCCAGGCACCGAAACAGGCATCAATTCCCAACATAACACACACGTCATATGATAAGCAGCTGGAAAAGTTAAAAGCCGGCAAGCGCTATAGTTCCCAGCTGCAAGAAGCTGCCCAGAGGTTAATAATCCATAGGTTTTCCCTGTCAGCTTTAGCTCTGCACGGAGGGGAGGAGGGAGAAATGGCGCTTCCACCGCTTCCCTGCTGCTCCCCGCGTCCTTCTCCCGCAGCGAGGAGCTGCTCCCTGGTGTCCCGGCGGCAGCGGGGCCGGGCAGGACCCAGCCCCGAGGTCACCGGCGGGGACCCGGGGCCCCCCCGTGCCGGGGCTGCCGCGAGTGGCACTGGACGTGGCCCCGCCGCCATTGGCGGGAGCGCCCTGGAATTCCATGACGCCAGGCAGGGCGGGGCGCGAGGCTGTCCCGGCCCCGAGCTGCCCCCTCCCACTGCGAGACACTGTTTTCCTCCGGGAAGGTGGGAGCCGATCGAGCCTTCCTGTCTCCTCTTGGACCCCAGCGCTGCTCCCGCCCTGCGCTCTGGGTGGTTTAAAGTGCGTACGAAATACCGCAGGCAGGACTACGGTGCACAGCCTGCCCACTGCACCGGAAAACCACGGAAAGCCCAGAGAAGGAAAAACTATTCCAATATTGCCAGGTTTTGCACCCTCGTTTCATCCTCGCTGATTAATGCCATCAAACCCGTGCTTTTCCGGGGCTGTAGGAACAGTAACGACTCTGGGGCAGCCCTTTGAGCTTTGCCACGAATGCTATTTGTGTGGCCACGGGACAGCGCAGAAGGAGCTGGCCCAACTCTAAAAAGACTCCAGACGCTCGTCTTTCACTGGCAGCACTGATAAGCGTCTGCTCCTCCTTCCCGAGGGCCTTTATCTCTGCAGACCACAGGCATCTTCCACCCTTAGGCGTCCATAAGCGGCCACGAAGGAATCTAACCTAATGAGATTCCACTGGTTTAACCGACAATAACATGCCAAGGACAACTGCAGCACTTCATCCTCACCCAGTGTAACCACTGCTGCTGCGAACGTGTCCAGATTGCTTTGGGAAATAAGATTAGGGTGGAAAGCAGCTGGTGCAGACTGGAGCCAAAGAAGACTCCAGTGATAATAGACAGAAAAAGAGGAACATTCAAATCAGAAGTTGTCAGAGATGTTGTTTAGCACCTCGCACAGAAGGCACTCAGCCCTCATTCAGCAAAAAACCAGGCAGATTTCCACAGCTCATACTTATTTTGCCTGTCCAAGTAGCAGACATTTTTCAAAATACTCTCTTTCACCTTTCCCTTGTTGGGAAACACTCTCTTTCCCACCTTGCCCAGGAGACTCCGGGCAGAGTAAGACAGACTTTTTTCCAGTTAGTTGGGATTAGTTGCAACTCAGTCAATACAGCTGAAAATACTGTTTCAAAATGGTTACTGGGAAAAAAAATAAACCACAATGTTTCTTTAGAGCTAAGGCTTCAAGCTCAAGTCCTTTCCAAATAGCTTCTAGCCAGCTTCGAAGGCTGGTGTAAGGCACTGGCCCCGTTGGCCAAAGAGCTACCAGATCAACCCCAGTAACATCACAGACTGCAGGAAGATCTACAAACAACTGTAGCAGCTGCTTCCCTTTGCAACAGCACAGATTACAAGCCCCAGAACAAAACACAGCAAAGCAGATAAACTTGCCTTTTTTCGAGGTTACTCGGACCAAAAAAAAAAACCAACCAAAAACAACAAAAAAAAAAACCCCAACCAAAAAAAAAAAAAAAGTGAGTCCAGAGCGTGATTGTTTTTAAGCAAAATTTGCAGGTATCTTCGAGAATCATTTCAAAAAGGCTTCCCACTACAAGAGACATTTATGATTTATCACCAAACGGTCTCTGGTCAAAGAAGAAATATTTCTTTCCTATCCCTCCCAAAAGCACAAACTAAATATCCAAATTACTTAGGATTACTTAGTCTACTTCTATCTCAACAGATAAAGGGGAAGTGGGTGTTATTAATTTTATGTAAAAAGCTACTCAGACATTTCACTAAGGGAAGGAGTATAAGACTATTTATCTGCAACCTTCACCTGACTCCTACTTTCATGCATCTCCTCCCAGACACAATTCTCCCTTCCTGTTGTCAATCAGATCCATCTCTCTTCTCTAACTAATCAAACCTCCAACCACTCTTCGCACTCCAGATCTGCATGTTCACACAGCCTTAGCTCCCAGCCTGGTGGCCATTTTATGATTTCATATTCCCTACACACCTCCTTGATTCAACGTAGTTGCTTAGACAGTTGCATTTTTCTCTGCTTTCTTTTTGGTCGTATCCCTGTGTTTCATCATCTTGATTCTGATGCCAAACGGTCCCCACCTTCCCCTAGTTTTTCAGCCAGTCCCAGTCCCATACCTGCTGTGTTTCCTTCTGCAGCTCTCAGGCTGGTCAGCCTTTCCTAGCCAATTTCAATTCCATCCTTAAAAAACACTGGATTATGTTGCCTCATCCTCACTCCAGTCCTGGCAGGCCTGCCACCCAGTTTCTGGTTGTGGCTGCTATACACTTACAACTTCTTCTGGAAATTAAAGTAAAATGTCAGTACAAAATGCTCACAAGCTTTAAAACTATCTTCCTCTTAAAGTGTATTTTGACAGAATTAAAATATTTTTAGCCTTAACTTAGTATCTACTGTAAATTTTGGTGCAGGTTTAAATGTATTCTTTAATAATCATCCACATAAAACATGAAAATACACCATTTCCAGTATTTTTACTAGGAAGTTACCAGGGGTGTGAATCATTGGCACTCATTAAAGAAAGTACAAGTCATCTAAAACTTCAAAATTATTTACAATAATTTTGTCTCTGTGTAAATAGCTTTCTATCAGTATTTGTTTTGAAGCTTTCTATGTCATGAATTTGTACACCACAGCAGTTACCACATTGTAACAGCAGCCATTGAAATGCACAGTTGTTTGATATGCTGGGTTGCCTATTACATCATGCAGGACACTTATCTATCCTCTGGAATATTTATACTCTCTGTCAATATAGAGACCAAAAATACACCAGCCAAAACTAGCAGCTGTATAGTACACCTATCTTTAGAGATTGGCACCTACTGGAAATGCAGATAAGAAGTTATGTAGAAGTAGTAGACACAGCTTTTTCCTCACTTTTACTCTGTCTTTTAATCATGTGTTTTGCCTTTTGCAGTTCTCTGAAATACTTCACATATATCAGACATTAGAGCCCCACTGTTTAAAGAAAACTCTATAACATATGTTTACTTTTAAGCAGCTCTCAGGTCCCAAGGACTTCAGTAGAAGATACGCAGCCTTCGATTCACGCACGTGCTGAAGTGTCTCCCTGAAAACTGATCCCTAAGGAAAGTCCCCTGTCTAAATTATAAGGAAAGAGTATATGTGCCACGTGAGAAAAAAATTATTGGAGTCCATGGGTTCTTCAGGAAGGTTTAAAAGAGACAACTACTTTAAAATGCAAAATTATCAGTCCTTTTGACACTCTGAGCATCACATATGTGCAGGTGATTCAGAACAATCTATTTTGGAGACAAACTGCATTTCTCTGATGTCTCATAATCCAAGAGCAGTGAATCTGGGGTTTTTTCCTCCAAAAAAACCCCAGACTCCTCTTCTTCTTTTTGTTTTTTTGTAAATTAACACTGTTTCAATGGAAAGTTTTTCCAAAAGGAATTTCAAGGACAAAGTTCTAAGAGAGTGAAAATAAACCTATGATAGCTCTGAGAATAAGATCCAGGACTCCTGGATTTTGCTTCTCTTTTTTGGACTACCACTATTTTTTAGGAGGCTTCATGAGTTTGACTCAGCCTCCACCTTTGTGGATCCTCTGCTGTGAAGAGTTACCAAGCTCTTAGTTTCTCTGAGTATATACCTGCTTTTATATATGGACTCCTGGCTCTAATTCCCTATGTATCATCCAGGATTCTCTTATTGTAATCTCATTTGTATGGCCTATTATTAATATGCACTGCTGGAACTCATCTCTCATCCTTCTAATAAGGTCCTACAGAACATGAAGGAGTAAATAACATTACATAAAGTAGCACTAATTCTTTCTTTTCCATGGCCTAGTGAGTTTCTTCTGGTGGAAAGAGTCATAAAAAAACCCTGTATGAGCATCCTATAATGACATCCTGAAGCTCCACTCGTGTTCCAATCTTGTTTGCTTATTTGTGTGTTCATAATAGCCTTTTAAAAATGCATAATATTTTAGTATACTTTCTAATAGAAAGTAAAAAAAAATCCTATTACCTTTTACAGAATGGAAGTTAAAAATATCTTTAATTGCTTGATATAGAGCTAAGAACAGTTCCTGGTACATATGATGCATTGTAGCTGTAACCAGAGTCTTCATTTTTTTCTTATCAGCTTTGAAGGGCTTGCATGCAACAGTTCAATATCTTAAGGTGGAGACAGGACTTGCAATATTACACAAAAAACCCCTGTATTCCTATTATACTGACACTATAAAAATCCCCAACAGAAACAGAGGTAGTTTTTTTAAACAGTCGTACTTGATTTTATATTATGTTTTATTTGGCATGACCCCCTTGCTTAATACTGGACAACCAACTTCTCATTTGTTTCAATGTATGGGGATGATAAAGGAAAATGACAAGAAAAATAGCCCTGCATGTTTACACAGTCACAAACCTCCCCTTGTCAGGAGAACTTCAGCTTCTTAATGACTTCTAAGCTTATGCCTTTTCTTCTTCCATTTCTCAGAACAGTATCATGCTATTTTTCTTAGACAGATACTCCCAGTTTTGAGTGCACTAAAGGGTTAAATGAAACAGAAACCATGTCCTAGCATGAGATAGGGAATAGGGTACAACAGATAATTGTGAGGTTACTGTACAGCCTTGCCAAAGACTAGGAATTATATGATACGACAAGGAGTATCTGTGATTTTTTAGATAAAGTATCAGCAAATGTCATAATGTATTTCAGAGACAGGATAGGAAATTTAATTATAAGAATGTGTCTAAGGCATTGGGTGAAAGGACTGGCAGACAAGTAAAAAGAAAAAGGGAGTTTATTCTCTGTAATGATAATACAAGAATCTGAAATTTACTGTACCTGTCTGAGTTAGTTTGCATTGACAGACACATTTCAAGTGGGCTTTTGCAGCATTTTCTGCAGCACAGGGAAGAGCAATTGTTCTGGGGAATATTTCTTCTTAAAGTTACAGTACAGTAAAATTATTTAACTCATTTTAGCTCTCCTCGATCTTCACACATGGCTAAGTTATCATAACAACATTTTTCTGTCTTTTGAAGCATTGTATTGTACTGTGGAAGGAACTGGGTGGCCTGTGGGTTTCCTCCTAATGGAGACTACTGTAAAATCTTTTATTTCCAGTACTTCTGTGTTGATAGATTCATTGAAGTTGCCAAGGAGAAACAATGAACACAAGCTCTAATTGGTTCCCAAATAAGATCCCTAGTACTACTACTACAGTGACTTACTCTGAGCTCCTGTTGTAGAAGAATTTCAGCATGCTGATTTGCCCCAAGACTCACACATGCTGGAAAATAACTCCCTGCAGGCTTGCACTAGGGAGGGGAAAAAAAAGGCTCACTCTTTCCCACCACCCATTAGGCTCCCATTGGCTTCATTTTGCAGTGCTTTTCTTGTAAAGGATGCCTTTTTATGTACTGATGTAGTATCTAGCCCATGCTGACACTGCCTTGAAAGGCTCTATGAGCCACTATACTTGACAGAACTAAACCAGTAATATTATTTATTTCATTTCTTTGCTCAGTGGGGTAATCTCATGAGATATGAATCTCTTCTTCATGAGGGCCCTGGGGATAGCAGGCAGAATGAAACTTAGCCATGCTTAAGTATAATGCAAACAGCACAGATCAAAGTACTCAGGCTCCAACAGCAAGGAGCAGACCAAAATATCGGGTATGACACCCAATATCTTAATTTATTTGGGACAATACTCTGTAGGCTGGTTGCTTTCAAAACAGATCTGCTTCTTCCTCATAAAAGTATAAGATTGTCTTGAAATGCCATTGATGCTTCACAAGCCTCATTTGTGACAGTCAGCTGAGGAAGGGTCTCAGAAATGAAAACACTCTTCTGAGGTCTGACTCCAAGACAGTTGTGAAGTGTTCTGACATGTCCCATCTCTCTTAGCAAGTACTCCCAAATCTCAAAACCCACTTTCTGGAGAAAGTGGTCTCCTGAGAGCAGAAAAGGGAAAGAGAAGATGGAGTAGCAGACATTATATCTTAAAGCATCAGCAAAGAACATGAAGTTATTTTCAGTCTTAGGAGACTGTGGAGCTTTGGGGGTTTTTAAAGAAATGAAAGCTTTCTATTTTCCTAACATTCTTTTTAAGTTAAACACTCTGTAGACTATACTTTACTGTACCACATTTTTAGATTATTTTTCTTCATTTCTCCTTCTCAGACTCACAACTCTCAAGGCATCTCGGTGTGAAAACTGCAGTTGCTATTGAGAATAGGCTTCGTATTAGTGCTACTCATTAGTTTCCTAATGCTTAGAAACTTCTGCAACACAATTCATGTTCAAGCCTAATAAAGAATACTTTGTCCTGACTACTCAATGTTGAATATGTACAATCCCAGCTGAGAATAAAAGGACTCACAGATATTCACCCCTTCTGAAAGTCAGGCCTAGTATGCCTCTGACTACATACCCAAGTGTGGGCATCCCTCTTAGGGGCTATTTTTAAAAAACTCATTTAAAAATGCCCACATAGCTGCTTTCACATCACAAAGAAGAGAGCGCTATAGCCAGAATTAGAAGTTCCTGACTCCCAAACACGCTCTGACCACACATCTCATGTGTCAGAGAAGAGGGCCGGAAGCGAGGGTGCAAAGGAACGATGTGGCAATAGGTAGTTCCTTCTGATCAAACGGTGCCTGTCAAGCCTCACTCTCTTTGTGGGTACTGCAAAGCTGCTTTCATGGGGCCCAGCTGCCTTAAAGGACTCCAGTGATCGCTAGTGCATGAGAAGGATTTGTCAGGCAGCACCGGTTCTTCATATATGACTTGTATGTCTTAGCTGCTGACAAAATTCCCTCTGAAGTTTTACAGTGAGCTTGGGGAGTTCTAGTAAAAGCCCCAAATCCCTGCAGACAGGTGATAACATCAAAATCTCACCTTTTGTTTTTGAATTCCAGAGAAAGTGTCAGGCAGTTGTGTTTGCAGGCACAAGCTTGATCCCCTAACAACTCAAAACCCATCAAAACAAACAAGCAACAGAAGGTAAATGAGAGTGCACAAATTTAGCATGTGCTAACATTGCATGATTCTGGCAAATCTTATGTTCTGTGGGGACTCACTACAATTTTTGCATGCTAAGTCTTGGCACTTAGACTTACAGTGTACAACTGATGTTAAAACACAAGCCACAACCTGGGCAACCGAAGTGGAGAACATCAGTTGGATTTAACGTGGACAGCAGGGCAGGGATTTCAGGACAGAGGAAGAGAAGCAGCACTGCTTGAAACCTCAGCAACAAAGAATCACAGGAAAAGCTGCCAGCCTGTTTCCCCTGGACTACAAGGCTTTCAAGCACAGCTTCCACACTGGCACTGTGTCCCACATCCAACAGAGGGGTTGTGCTTATGCAGGATAAATCCCCCACTGTGAGAGGGACTAATTTATCAGATGCTACTGAAGCTGACATTACACACTTCATTCCATCTTGAAGTTACACCCTTCAGCCCAGCCCTGACCCACAATGGACAGCTAGCATTCTTGGGAGCCACTGTCATTTCCCACCTCCAAAAAGCACACAGCACCCTTCTCCCCTGGTTCCCTGAAGAACAAGCTGGCTGTCTGGCTCTCCTAAATTTTGGGATGTGGCTCAGAGGGCCAGGAAGATAGCTCATCCCACATCTGCAATATTTAAGATTCTTGGTTATGATAACCACAAGATCATTTGTAGAATCTTTACAGGCAAAAGGCCACCAGAACAAACCAGGAGTGAACACACGTCGGTGCCATGCACAGTTCTACAGACTCGAGACATGGTACAAGTGGCACGAAGGCTTCTCCTGACAAAATGTTCCCGTCACTTCCTGATACAAAAGAACATCAGGGAGGAAAAAACCCAAAAAACCAACAAAACAACCATCATCAAACAGATTTTTCCAACTGTGACTTTTATATACTGTCAAGACTTCTTCATAGCCCCGCTCTGAGAAACAACCAATCTGGCATATTCTGACACCGACATCACTTCTAGGCCAGAGCCCAAGTCAGACAGGAACACGAAGGAACAAACGCACAGCTGTATCCTCCTCGTGTTGCTAATATTGAAATATAACCATGTGAGGACATGATTTTTCCAGGCCTCACACACATATGACTTAAGAGAGATCCTCAAGGGGCAGAGTGTGCCGTATTACAAATTCCTCATAGATGACACATAATTACCTCTATTTTGGAAAGGATTAGAAGAAACACTGGAGGGGAGTCCAACCAGCGGCATTCCTTAAACATCATACTAGCAATTTCATTTCAATTGCATGGGAGCAAAAAGATGTTGCACAAACAAAAAGGCAAATTATTCCAATATTGAGTCAACAAGAAGCTACACACGTCTGTGATGCTATAAGGTCATTATTCTCCAACTCAAACTTACCATATAAAACAAACAAACAAAAAAAACCCTCAAAAAACCCAGAAAAACCCACAAAACAAAACAAAACCCCAAGCACTTTCCCTAAAAAATATTTGTGTGATTTCTTCTAAAAGAAACAAACACAGATCTGCATCTGTTATTACTCATTTGTAGGTCCTCTGTAAGCTCCCTGCCCAAGGAGGTAAATATTACTATTATGGGAATGTTGTCTAAGTGGGGCTTATATGAAGCAGTCAAAAGGAAACCACGTCAAACTCAGCACCCAAAGAATGAGGCCTCTCCACACTACAGACTGGATCCTTAACTTATGACATTTCTCCCTCAAGCCAATGAAAATTTACACTAGCTGAGGATCTGACTCATAACATTTTATCAAACAATCACTGGCACGATCTGCTTTAAACAGTATTTTTGAACACCAACAACATGCTAACCACGTTATCTCCACTGAACATAACTCAAAATGAGGGCTTACCCACTTGAGGTACTCTGCTTCAAGTCTGCCTTTTTAGACCCGCCCTGTGTGCTCTCCCTTTTGTTGCTGTCCTCCTTTCCTCTTTCAGTTCCTTTGTAGAATACCCTCAGGTAAACCGAAAGCAAGCAGATGTGGGTGGGGTAATATAATGTGGGATCTCCTCCCAACTACTGGAAATGCAACTTCAGTTATAGTAAGGAACATTTCCAAATCAACTTCCATCTCAGTTGACAAATAAATGAGGATACTTGATCTTTTTTTTTTCCCCCTTCAGCTGATCATTTCAAGAGTGTAGCTTTGGTGCAGGAGCTTCAAATTATTGCAAACAGTGTCACGATGGGATAACAAGTTCATATTGCAAAGCCATGGAACGTTCACTCTCTCCTGTTTCTTAAAAACTTTAGGGGTGAGGAGTCTGATAGACAATAGAGATCTACTACACGGATAATACACATCTTGTACCACACGCTCACTCTTAACTTTGGATTTTTGTGAAGTTGCCAAACATACAGATGCCAATCGGGAAACTAGAACCAGTCCTTGCACAGAGATTAAGTAATTCAGCACAGTGTCTCTGCAAGCTGTAATTAAAAGCAGTTAGCTTCATTACAGAGAGAGCAAAAGTAAAGAGGCAGAGATCTATTTTTGGTATTGTTTTCCTGTAAAATATACCGTACACTACAACTGACCCGTTCACCACTCTTCAGCTGTACTCAGTTAAAATTAACCAGAACAGACCAAATCCAGGCATTGAGGCAAATCAGAGAAAACACAAGGTTAAAGAAATCTTAGAACCTGAAGTATTAACTTCCGCGATATCGCCTAGGTGTCTAATTAGTCAATTCATTTCAAATTATTGCTGCCAAATTTCAAATTACTATTAACAACACTAACAAGGCTGATTGTGCTGATGATACTTATGGCCAAACAAGGAGGGACCTGAGTTTCTCAGGTTCATTACATATATATGTACAGAGCAGTGTGTGTTCATTCCCTGAAAGAACTCACAGTTTACGTATCCCTGCATAGGATGGATTCAAAGATACTAAACACGAGAAAGGGACCAATAAGAGAGTAAAATTGGTTTTGGAATGATTTTAAAACCTTGATTATCTCTAAGCATCTGCACAACTAACAACTGTGGGCTATAAGAATAATAAAATATAGTTACTCATCAGAGACTTGTTAGGAGATTGATATCTAGGCATTCACTGTGAGACAATAAGTATATTTAACAGTAGCTATTGTATTAATACAAACGTAGTGTAAGTAACATTTGTATTTCTCCCCCCCCTGCTCCCAACCCGGTATCAGGTATCTTAACACACTCTCTCTACCCATTGCACTGATGACACAGAAACTGGAGCAGATGACTACTCATATTTGGCAGGAAACTGCACTTGCAAATATCAACTTAGATTCATTACAGTTAATCATAGTTTTGTCAAACAATATGATGTCATAGTATCTGAAGTAAAAAATGCCCCTTCTTGTCATACAACCTCTTAGTTATTGTCCTAAGAACATGCACACATGGGTTTCTTTTATTTCTGTCCTGATCCTTCATGTAAAAATATTACAAAAGCATGTAACACATTTAAGTCTTGGAAATACATTATTTGGAATTTACCCTCTGGGTTATCATTAAAATGTAGAAGAAAATATATCCAGAGGAGCCAGTTCCATATATATATATGATAATACATGACCGACTGCCTAGCAGACAAAAGCACCACTCTTAAAAGACATCTTCAAATTTTGGAAGTGACTTCAGTGGACAAAATTTACCTCTCTTGCTATCTCTGCACACTTAGAATATTCTAAAAGGAACATATACACATTTGTTCCATACTTCTAGCAAAGTCTTTCATCCTTTCTGTTGCCTATATATGGGACCATTTTTGGAAGCAAGAAACACTGATTTCTTAACAGAGCAACTTTTGGCCCATCTTTGCTGATCTTGGCACCTCGTGAACAACTGGTTTTGTGTTCTTCACTCCCCCAGGTATCTTTCATGTGCAGATTAGAAGTCAAGGGCCAATGAGTACCTTACTCTTTCTTCATGTTGGTCATGTATACTGTGATCTTGGTCTTGACAGACTATTAAAAAGCACAGTAAAGCACTGGTACTACTATTAAAATGGAATATACTCGAGGAAACAAAAAGCTTGAATGAATGAATGAATGAATGAATGAATGCAGTGTTATGACAGTTACACATCTGATGGTTCCAGATAGAAAGACTCAAAAAACTGTGTTCCATGTTAAACCAAGTAATAGATTTTAAACAGATCATAGCCTGGTCTCCCACAACCGCATACTGCAGGACACAGAACCACACCCAAAATCTCAGACATCACACACATGGATATCAGGATGAAATAGAAAAAGGATGAGTGGTCTCATCTCTTAAATTATGTCAAGATAGCAGGAAGTTTTAAATTCTAGTCTTGATCCTTCTACTGACTTGAGAAGGTAGTATAACCAGTTTGCCTGAGTGTCACCATTTAAATAGTCAGAGTACTTACTTATCCCACAAGGATACTGTCAGGTTTAATTAATTATGTCTGTGAAATCCTGTCTAAATGAAAAGTGGCAAGCATGATTTATTAACTAAGTCTAAAACACCACTGCAGAATCAGAGAGTGATCATTGTTTTATCAAGAGAATAACATTTCTCATAAAATATATTTCAAATGGGAAATTATAATAACAGCCCTTTTGACTTATTTAGACGTTTCTGTGAGGAGCGATGCAATAGACTTCTGATGAGTTCTAGGAATAGAAGTGTAATCAAGAACAAGAGACACAGGAACACTCACCCACTGACATTAACGTGGCACCAGCTAAACGGCATTGCATAAATCATGAGAGTGGGGACTGTATATCCAGCACTGCTGTAGGGCAGAGCTGAAAGAAAACTACTCCTCTGCCTATTAAATGTCTCTTGCTTGTAGTCTGACTATGTGCACAAGTCTCCTACGTGTAACCAACCAAATAGAGACCCCAGCACCAGTGAGAGCACGGCATTAGTAGCATAAAACTACCTGTAAGGTGGTGATGTGTGATCTACAGAGGGCCTGATTTATGTCAGTATGACTCCACTGCTGCCAGCTCTCCTGCTCACAGGTGTATCACAGCTCTAATCTGCAGGCAGAATCCAAGTGTCAGAGTTCGGAATGGCAAGTAGCTGTCGTTGATGTACATCTCTCAGGGTGCAGAGGGCCCTCTTTTTTGGTCCTCTTTTCACCATGATGATACAAAAAACCCCACAGATAAAAGAGTAGACTGAAACATTCAGAGACCTGTGAATTACCCTGATTCAGCACATCCACTGGACAGTCCTGTGGCCCAACTCTTTCCTGGACGACTCCGCCTATTTGGCCTGTACTGGCAAGCTCCACACTCTCGGTGCCAGGAGCAGAAGTTTCAGAGGAGGAAATGATTCATGACCTCAGAATGTAAGTGAAATCCCACAGATCCAAGAAAATACCTATTCATCTGCATATATATATATGTGCATACCTCACGTTTGCCAACTACATTTCAACCAGATACTGCAAATAAATAAAACCACCCCAAATCGAGTAGAATTTGGCATCAGGTGGGATGCCACAGACATGACACGTGATTATAAATGAAACAAGCAGTACCACGTGACTTAAATTACAATGTCAACTGAATTTGGGCCCAATCCAACAAAAAATAACCACAGCTTTTCCGGGCTACAGATACATCAGGTTTGAATGGCTGCACTGTGTCAACATGACATGTAATTTGGAAATATCAACTTGCTATAGAAAATAAAGGCAGTAAGGGATTGTCTATACTGGGTCAGAATCGTTTACTAAAATATTTTAGCTAAAATTATTATAATGTAAGAAATTGTGGGTGACTTGATTTGTGAGTTGGCCAAGGTAAAGGTATGGGAAGATCCCCTTAATTAAATTATTACTCATTTGTTTACACTTGCAAGTGAAGTCCCCATTTCAAGTCATGGCTCTGCCTCTTTGGTTCCCAGCATCCTCCTTATTATCACATCAGCTTAAGACAGCCATGCACAAGAGCCACTTATCCATGCTGGCACAGGCCTGGCCAAGCAGCACAGCTCTCCAGCAAGCTCAAAGGGTGGGACAGTCACACCACCGAACTTCCTGGAACAGCCAAGCAGCTCAGACACAAACCCCATCTTTCTAAAACAGCGCCCATGCTTAAGAACTGGGTTTAGCTGCAGGCTCTGACACAGGAGCCTGTCTCACTTGTTAACAGGGGGTTTTCAGGGTACCAGGTGTCCCCCCTGGCAGGGGAGCCCCCACCTTGCGGGGGGAGCAAACCTGAAGAGGGCAGATGACACCATGAGCAATAGTCCATGCCCATGTTCCTACTAAACAAAAAGGCACTGCAGGTAACACTGTTATTTGGAAATACAGTGACATGTATTTCATGCTGCAGATCTCAGGGTAGTCCAACCACATCTTTGGTAGTGTTTGAAACAGTTCCCACCAGAGATAGCTGGCAGCAACTAGCCTTCAAATATCCTCTAGAGGGATATGCTGAAAACATGGAGGAGATTTGAAGCTACCGAAGAATGCAATGGTTGCACTGACTGGATCACCATCTGTAAACATACGCTGTAAACACACTTTCCTGGAGAGGTAGAGGTGTGACTTTTTTTCCCAACCAATTCTTCAGTCTCCTGCATACAGGTAGTTACCACATGTCATGAAGAGCTGACTGTGGCCTCCTGCTCCAGATCATCTTTCACCCCAATTTAAATTTTATGTGACTATGTAATCAAATCATAGAATCATAGAAAGGCACAAGTTGGAAGGGACCTTAAAGATCATCTAGTTCCAACCTCCCCTGCCATAAGCAGGGATGATACCTACTAGATCAGGTTGCTCAGAGCCCCATCCAACCAGGTCTTGAACTCTTCCTGTGATGAAGCATCCACAACTTTTCTGGGCAACCTGTTCCAGTGCCTCACCACCCTTTGTGTAAAGAACTCCTTCCTAACATCTAATCTAAATCTCTCCTGTCAGTTTAAACCCGTTCCCCCTCATCCTATCACTACATGCCCATGTAAAAAGTCCCTTCTGTCTTTTTTGTAAGCCCTCTGTAAGTACTGGAAGGCCACAATGAGCCTTCTCTTCTCCCGGCTGAACAACCCCAATTCTCTCAGCCTGTCTTCATTGGAGAGGTGCTCTGGCCCCCTTGAGCATCTTCGTGGCCCTCTGCTGGAACTGCTCCAATAGACGCACGTCTTTTTCTGTGCTGGGGGCCCCCAAGCTGGATGCAACACTCCAGGTGGGGTCTCACCAAAGTGGAACAGAAGGGCAGAAACCCCTCCCTCGACCTGCCAGCTGTCCTTTTGGTGCAGCCGGGATGCGTTTGGCCTTCTGGGCTGCGAGTGCACATTGCCGGCTCGCGTCCAGCTCCTCATCCACGAGAACCCTCAAGTCCTTCGCCACAAGGCTGCCCCCAAATATCAGAGTTTGGGGCCTCTCCCCGTCCACATGCACAAACT
>NW_021940864.1:4588093-4621201 GCF_001715985.3 Manacus vitellinus
TCGTTTGGTAAACAGGAATTAAAACAAGCGCCATAGAGAATGTTCGTGCTTTTAAAATTGTCTGATTTTGGCCTCCCTGCTGTTCCTGGATGAAGGAAGAAAACATCACTGCCTAATGATTTTCTTTGTCAGAATGTTTCATTTTTAGTTGATGATATAACTCAATTATCTGTTTCTTTTAGAATATTCCTGAAGAAAACTTGTATGTGAAGTGTAACGGGCGACTGGCCAGTGATGAAGATGTGTTGCAAAGTGGAGCTGTTTATAGTCTGGAGCCAAGACTTTGTGGTGGAAAAGGAGGTTTGTTCTTTAACTGCTTGCTACTGATTAGATTCTTAGGTTGAAAAAATTCTGCTATGCCATAGTCTATGCTGATAGCAGGAGTTCTCATATACTACCAGATCTCTTGTCGTGTGCATGACTGTGATATAATGTCTCTGAGCTGAAACCAAAGTGCACATGGAAAGCTGAGAATTGACCAGGGAAGCTGCAGTTCAGCTCTTCTTCACATCCCTGTTCAGCTTAACTCTATTAGAAATCTGTATCATGCACCAAAGTGACTTCAGAGTTGAAACTGTGTTGAAAAGGACCTGTTATCTTAGGATCCTGTTTCATCCATGGTCTCTTAGGACAAATGTTTCAGGTACAAATAGTCTGTGATTTGGCTATGTTATATGACCTAATTGACTTTCTTCTCTTATTTTAAAAAACACATAAGTGCCAAGATCTCAGTAGCTGAAGACATAAAGAATTCAATCTAAGCTAGACACCTTGTATTGACAAAATATTTTAAGTGTGTTACTGAAGGTGTGTATGAACATGGCCACCGACATCGTGGACATTCCCTAAAATGGAACATGAGGGGTGAAAGAAACTTTGCAGAATATTTGAGTGCAGTTGGAGTCAATATGTTTGCTTTTTGAATGTAGTTCTTAAAATCTTAGTGAATGCATTGCTGCTGATTTTTGGGAACATACCTGACTGGGCGTCACAGCTTGGTCCACATTCTTCAGTAACATGTTTCATGAGCTACAAAATTTTCCTCACTAGTGGCAGCAATTGGGTTTATTAGCTGAAGGCAATACTTTTTTTGCCTCATGATACAGTAGACTGTCTGCCTTGGTTACTCTTTATAACACTCCTTAGATGTCATTTTAGGGCACTGACATTGTAGATTTGTTCATCTTCCAGTTAAAAAAATGGTGCTTGGCACTTTGCAATTGCATGAAGGATTGTATTGCTATTAATCCACACTGTGTTTCTCTGAGCCTGTTAAACAAGGGTCTTTATCCAGCTGGAGACAGCATAAGGTGATACTGAGTGAGAGAAAGTAGTGGTCTTGCCTTTGAGTAATTAGGGGCTGAGGAGTGTATAGAAATCAGTTTTGAGGGGCTCTCCAGAATAACTTTGCGCATAACAATCATCTTGATGAAGCAGGTAAGGTTATCTGCTAAAAAAAGCTATTTTATTTTTTGTTAGGTTTTTAAAAGGTGATTTAAGCTTGGTGGGGCTAAAGGGTCTTGTGGGGGGAAGGTACATTCTGGCTAAATTAGAAAGGACACAAAAGTGTTAATTTGGGGTGAAAAAGGTTTCAAACCATTTTGCTGAGGGAGCCCAGAAATAGGCCTTCCTGTTAGAAGTGTTGCACAGGTTCTAGTAAATCTGGAGTCTCTGGTGTGACACCAGGAGCACAAAACCAAGGTGATTGGTAAACACTGGGTACCTTTGTTTTCCCTTAGTGCTTCAGCATTTCAGCCAATGACAGTTCTCCAACATGTGGCAGCTTTTAACTCTCCCTTCAGTTACATCGAGGGAGAGGAGAGCGTTGAATTCGCTGTATTCTTTTTCCATAATTAATTCTTTTGTTGTGTGCTAGGTCATATCCTTCTGTTTCTGTTTAGCTAATTCTTGATTACTTTTCCCTCTGTAAGGGTTCGGGTCGATGCTGCGAGCGCTCGGTGCTCAAATTGAGAAGACAACAAACAGAGAGGCTTGCCGAGATCTCAGTGGAAGAAGACTTCGAGATGTCAATCATGAAAAAGCGTAAGGCATTTTCTTGGAAGCTGGAATTAGAAAATAACCTGACTCTGTAGTTCACTGTTAACAAAAGACGTCAAATGACAGGCTGTTGTAGCAGTGAAATGGTACTTTGAATACCAGAAAGAGCAAAAGTGAAATCTTTAGTGCAGATGGACTGGAAGCCAACAGGACTCTCCTGACTGTAATTCTGTTATTGCAAAATGTGATTGTACTGCAGCCTGCTTCTGAGAGACGCTCTGCACTTCTTGGATTCCTCATCTGGAATTCTCACAGTTCTCCCTGAAGGTGCAAGAGCACATATTGGGGATATGTGACCTTACTGCTGTTTCTGGCTTTCAAAATAAACTCTGCTCTCTTCTCTGTAGCAGAATCTCTGTCTGTTCCTTCAGTAGTTCCCCTGAACATTGTTACTTGACTTTTCCCGTTGTCTCCATCGTAGCAGGTGGTGAAAGCATTCAGTAAATGCAAAGCAACCAACTGGCATTCCATTAAATGCTGGAAACACTCATTTTCATGGTTCTGTCACCTGCAGGATGGCTGAATGGGTGAAGAAGCAGGCAGAGAGGGAAGCAGAAAAGGAGCAAAGGCGCTTGGAAAGGCTGCAGCGGAAGCTGGCGGAGCCACGGCACACATTCACAGACCCGGAGTACGAGCGGCAGTACCGTGAGATGGCAGAGCGGCAGGAGGAGTCCATCCGGATAGGTACTGCAGCTTGGCCTCGCTCTCTGTCCTCAAAACATAGAGCAAACTGACAGTCTCTCTAGCCTCACTCCAGCACGAAAACTTCAAAAAAAAAAATAAATTGCTGATGGTAACTCTTCCAGTTGAAGAAAGTTTTAAGATTCAGTAAAATTTGCTTGACTTAGTTTTTCCTCTTTGTCTGCAGTCTCTCTTAAATTGCATTGAACAGTGTAACGTAAAACAAGCGATGCTTCATCTTACTGTGCGAGTGTCATCTCATGATAAGAGCCAAATTCTGTGAAGATGGTCTTGAACTTTAAGAATTACATTATCAGTTTCAGTAAAATGATGAAACTATAAGTGGGTCTTACATAAAAACTAGATATTGAATCCAGCTACACTTCCTGGTTTTTGTAGTTACTTTATCCACGGATTGTTCCCTTGTTGGCAGCTAGATGGTGAAACTGAGGCTGAATGGGATGTAGAACCTGAGAGTTCAGTTCAGGAATCCAATTTTAATTGACTCTGTGCCTTAGTAGATCCATGTAGGAAAGCTTTTGCTGCTACTGAGGTTATTATGAAGCTTTGAGTCTTCATGAATGTGCACCAGTAGTGATTCTTTTCCATTAGTGTTTTAAACTTCATCTGAAATGAAAACTGAAATTTACAACATAGAGGAATTGTGCACTGATGAAGGAGACTTTCAATTTTGTTTTGAAGGGTTGCAGGTTATTGCCAGCAAAGCAGTGTCATCAGAAAGTGGCAAGAGTCGGAAACGTCCCGGTGAACCTGGAAAAAGTGGAACAAAATCTGAAAAAAGAAAATGTCATTGGTAAGTGTTATGCCTTGGTTCTATACTCACATCTCAAGCCTTCAACAGGATGAAAGGTTAGTTAGGTACAAGTAAGCAGATTCAAATCTGAGATGTAGACTGAAATAGGAATAAGAAATCAAACTGATTAAATCAAAGAACTGAAAATAAACATTTCTGTGTTCCTATAATTCTGTCCCAGCTGGAGCAGACAAACTTTATTTGCAAAAATAGGCACTTTGTCCACCTCCCCTTCTAATATGGTTATATTCTACTGCTTCCTATTGTTCTGTTTTTTTCATTAATGAATTAAATTTACAATGAACTTTAAAGAGTTTTTTTCCTGGCATCTTTAACCTAATGTAACATGAAAGAGAAGCCAGTGATTCCAGTCATTTCTGTATTGGGAATGCTGTAAAGAGATATCTGTTTGGGGGGTACGTATGTCTTGTGCAACATCAGCAGCTCTTCCTCTAACTAAACTATCCTAAATAACTGTTAGTTCTCTATATCTCTTTGAAAAGAGAAACATGACAATTTTTTTTTTGAGAGTAATTTATTTAAAAGTTAAAATAGGTGCGTGTTAACTTGTAACATACTCCCCATGCCAGGCTGGGATTGGATGATGCCAACAATTCAGGCTGTGAGGATGACAACAAAGATGAATCCCCTTGTACATCTGACAGAAGTTGTCTGTCAGGCAGCAGATACAATGAAAATGTTGGAAATTCAGATGAATGTTCAAGCAGCGCTGTGGCTTCAGCAGAGGATAGTCCTTCTACCAGTGCAGCTTCTGCTTCAGAAGAAGATAGTCCTTCTACCAGTGCAGCTTCTGCTTCAGAAGAAGATAGTCCAGCTACCAGTGCAGCTTCTGCTTCAGAAGAGGGTAGTCCATCTACCAGTGCAACTGAGAAACCACTGGAGCAGCCAGAAGGTACTGGAAGAGATGTAAAAAGAGAGATGTGCACAGGTGGGCAGACCGAAATTCCGGCTGAAGAAAATAGTAAAATGACAAAGCCCCCGAAGAAAGAGGCCCAAGAAGAGAAAGAAGTGACCCAAGCTCAGAAACAAGAGGAGCTAGAAAATGTTTCTTCTAAGGCACGGGAAACAAACCAGTTACAGAGCACAGTAAGTATGAAGCTGTACAAAACATGTGTCTTTCTTCAGCTGCTTTTACAGCTGAGGAAGCAAATAAGCTTCACCTACAGCAATGGAGCTTTTCCTGCTGGACTGATGAAAGCCCAAGTGATCCTTGGCAGTAAAGGGTGCCAATACTTGTGGTTCATTGCTCCTTGCATAACATTACTAATAAAGATTTTTGGGGGTAATGAATCTAGATTTGTTCTAGCAATAAAACAAAGTATGGCTTTTTTTTTTTTCCAGGCTAGGGAGATGCTTGGATTTTCTGCCTTTTTTCAGCTTGAGCAGAAAGTCTGCCATCAGCTGCCAATGACTGATTTCTCATATGTGAAAGTTTAATACAGTTCAATGGAAAAAAGACCAAGGATGTAACCTGATCAATTAGAACTTTGTCATCTACTGTACTGTTAGAGCTGGCAGATTTTATACAGGATGTTTACCATTCTTCACTGTTTACCTTTTGCTCAGTATTTGCGAGACTTTCTATTCTTAAAACAGGAAACTCCACCAATGCTGTGGCAGATTGTTATTGCAGGTGGAAATATTTTTATAGGAGTCCTTGATGATTTTATTTTTTTTTTAAGTAGGGTGAGAATAATGAGACAACCAGTCATTTTTTTGTATGCTTAGCAGGACAAAGGTTCTAGTTCTGCTAGCAAGAATTGCTTTTGCTGAGCGTGTAACAGAATGGTCTCATTCCCACTGCTGGTATTACTTGCTCTGGGGTCTTTGATGCATACCATAAGACTAATCATTGCTTTCAAGTATTGAATGAAATGAGCATAGATTTTGGTGTCCTTTTTAGTGTGTTAGTGTTTGGTGTTAGTGTTTAGCATGTTAGTAAAATCTGGCATTTGAATTATCCAGGGCCCCGGGTTTGGACTACAGAGTCTGTAGAGGTCCCTTTTGCCCTCAGTTAATTAGCAAATATGCTAATTTCCTTTTAAGATGAAATTTTAATCCTCTTTTATTTTTTTTGTGGCAGGATGAGGTGTGAACTTCAGAACCTGTTTTTTGGGTTAGTCTTACTAAAAAGAGGTGCTTTTATATCTATTTCTTTAATTAGTGTAACTATGTTAGATATAACTGTTCATCCTCCTTCCTGCTCCTGCTGGAGGCTTATTGGTTGTATTCTGCATCAGACTAAAAAGGAGCTATTAGCTTTACCAGGCCTCTGAAAGTCAAGGTTAAGTTACTGAACTGCTATGCAAGATGGTAGGCTGTTTTTAATTCAGCTTTCTTGGGAGTAGTGAACTTTCCTGGAGATAATTGTAGAATCATGGAATCTCCTGAGTTGGAAGGGACCCACAAGGATCATCAAAGTCCAACTCCTGTCCCTGCACAAGAGTCATGCCGTGTGCCTGAGCACGTTGTCCAAATGCTTTTTGAGCTCTCATTTTTCTTGCATGTTTTTCTCTTTGCAGGAGGTGGAACCGATTGACCTACTGGCGTTCAACTCTGCTGCTGAACTGGAAGCCCTGGGTTTAGATAAGCTGAAGATGGGATTGATGGCTTTAGGACTGAAATGTGGAGGCACTCTGAAGGAAAGAGCAGCAAGGCTTTTCTCAGTGAGAGGTCTGTCTAGAGATCAGATCAAGCCATCCCTATTTGCAAAGCCTTCTAAAGGGAAAACTGCTGGTTAGATTTGAGACCGTTTACCTTTTTGCATGTGTATTTGATGTCATTAAATAAAAGTTCTTGGTATCCTTTCAATTGAGTATCCCCAGCTTGTAAATTCACATCCACAAGATAAGCTTCATTAGCATCCCAAGGAGTTACGAAAAGCATGGGCAGGTGCTAAATGTATCATCATACACAGACCCAGCTCCTGTGGATCTGTTTGACACAGTGTTCTGAAAATATAAACTGTAGGACTTAAGGGCTAAATTGTTAAAGCACATTTAAACTGTTTACCTAGGTATGGGATCCAAAAGGAATGTACTTGGGAGTTTGCAGCTTATCATTAGTAAAATCTGGTTTATATGATGAGCAGTGACTTAAGTGCTGCAAATGGTGGTAAGAAAATGTTTGGTGGAGGTAAAGCGTGTGACATGGCTGACAGTTTAATCTATAAGGGAGTTCTTAGAAAATTTAGGGGGTAAAAGGAGAGGGAGGGATGAGAGAGACTTGGAGGTTCTGCTAATCACATCTCATGGGGGTTGTGACAGGACAAGTGGACCCTGGATAGAAAGGAAATAGGTTTGTTTACTGAATGTGTTTCATCAGGAAACTGGAATGAAGGGTGCCTGGGAGGTCACCTTGGCATGATGAGGTTTTGCTGGTGTAAATTCATCAGCTGGGAATGTCGTATGCCGGCAGCAGTCCCCGCTTGGGTGGCAAACCTTTGTGTGCTTAAAGTTCTCTTAAAGCTCTCCTACAGTGCCTGGGTCGTGAGGGCCTTCAGCTCTATGAACACACACTTGAGCTCCTCTGTAGCATGGCAGGGGTAGTGTGGGCCAAAAATGAGCGGACCATTTTAATGACATGTTCTGACAGCAGCTCTTGGCCAAGTTATTTCCGCTCACTGCAATCGTGCTCTTGCCTCAGCTGCAGTGACACAGCCATTTCCCAGCCTACCCCTTGCGTCACCTAGTTGTCTTTTTTTGTTGTTGTGGGTTCCTGGTTAAGCCAGATCAGTTCCCTGATGGGGCATATGATGTGGCTCTAGCAAATTTGTGCCAGCACAACTGAAGCAGCATTACATAAAGTAGGGAATAAACGCTGGTTCGTGAAGGAGGACTGGAATATTTTAAGCCAGCAGTAGTACCAAACACTTTATTGATCAACTGTGTGTTCAGTAGTGCCAGAATGAAAAGAAATACTCTACATCTGTCTTAAAGGACAATAGGTGCACCTTGAGCTAGCTCCACCCTTTGGCACATTTATTTGAGAATTGTTTAGCTCCTGCTGAGCTAAACAGGAGCAAGCACTTGCTCTGGGCTATGCCCACCTGAAGGATTAGCCTGGAGCAATAATGTGTCTTCTGTGTCTAGAGAGCCATAAGGCAATTCTGGACTTCCATGTGCCCTTAGGGCAACCGGAAAACAGCTGGACAACAAACAGGACTCAGACTGATCTGTCAGCAGAAGAGAAATAAGTAGGTGAAGTGCTTTAAGGTTTCTTAAGAATTTGGACAAGAACAGAAAAGTCAACAGTAAAAAGAAATATATAAAGAAACGGTTCCAATGTTATATGGGCTATTTCCACAGGACAGAACGGCCTCAGAATAGAGGTGATCTTTCTAGTCCAGGGCCAGAGGATAATGCAGAGTTTGCAGCACCCTGCCTGTGTCTTTCTTTTCCCAAGGATTAATGCAGCTTTGTATTTCAAAGATGTTTCTGGTTGTAAATGCACCAAAACTGTGAACATCTTCCTAGAGAAAAGGTTCGTGCTCCCACACAAACACTTCCCCAACAAGCAAGTGGTGTGATTTACAGAATTCTTTTGAAGTGTCATTTTAAATGCATTTATTTCAACCGTCAGGAAGATCTAGAGCACTGCCTGTGTTTCACTGGCATTTCAGAGTTGCTGACTGAAAAGAAATAATTAGTGAAAACACTGGCACAAACCCAAGGGGGGGCTTTTCCTCACTTCATATGGATCCATTTCTTCCCTTGAAAGAAAGATAAGTACATCTAATACGCAAAACATAGCAGGGAACGGGGCAGGTCACAGAGAGAAGTACCTTGTGAGGGTTTAGAAAGATCATCACCAGCAGACACAATAGCTACCGGCCTTCAACTAAAAGGTTTCTTTCCCATTGTCCTCACCTGTATGGTCCTAATAAACGAGTTACTAAAAAACACTTAAGCGTTTTGACCTACCCGCCACCTGCTGGAGTGTGCGGGAATTGCTCCCTTTGGCTTGCCGAGTGCGAGAGCTTCTGCGCTTGCTGCTGTAGGTGGCACTGAGCTAACGCGGAGGACGTGTCCAGCTCCAGCATCGCTGCAAACCCTCAGCCCTCTGCACAGAGCTTCTGACCCGAAGCCATGGCTTTGTTCCATGGGCCGTAGGCACACGGTGCCGCTGCGGAGCAGGGATATTGGGTCACGTTTATGTCATTCTGCTTATGCCAGAAACGGTCACAATTAATCCTTGTAATCCCCCCAAAACTAATTCTTATCCAAGATTTTGCTTTCTGGAGAACGTTGACATTTGAAAGGTTTGTTTGTAGCAATGCCTATTCTTAGGAAGGTGCTATTTTTAAATTTTAAAGCTTCCTCCAAGGCATTTAACAGGAGATGGTAATGACCGCACCCCTGTTAGTTAAAACAGCCACCTCAGCTGGCTTTCCTTTGGTTACAGCTGAGCAGTAAGAGGGGCTTTGCAGATTAACATGCCAAATGGAACCTGAAGGTAGAGAGGTGACAACTGCTCTGGCCTCCTCCATCTGCTGAGGAGGGGATGGGCAGGCACTGCTGCTTTCCTACACTGCTGGAGGCTGGGCAGGGGCTGGCTAATCCAGGGTGGTTAGTCTGGGTTTAGAGCCAGCAGCTGTGCCTGCTTGGGAAATGTCCCAGTGACCTGAACGCACATGCTGCCTTGTCCTGCTTCTCCCTTCTGCATTTGCTGTGTGCCTCTAACCAGGCACAGGGAATCAGGAATTTGGACAAAACCTGGAGCACAAAAAGGAGCAAGAAGCTCTTAAAAGACATGCCTGGGCTGTAAGGAAAGAAGATCAGTCTTTAAGGAGCCATCTGGCTTGTGAAACATCTGCTGGAAACACTACACATCTCAGTGAAAACATGGATGAGCTGCCCAGGGAAGTGGTTGAGTTGCCATCCCTGGAAGGTACTCAAAAACTGTGTATATGTGGCACTTGGGGCCATGGTTTAGTGGTGGGCTTGGCAGTGCTGGGTTAACGGTTGGACTCCATGCTCTCAGAGTTCTTTTCCAACCTAGATGATTGTATGGTGTCTGGTGGTTACAGATGGTAGCTTATGGCCTGTGTGATATTATACCCAGCATACAGCAACTAGCTGAGACCTCCTAAGGGTGACAGAATTATTGACCACTGGGCTGGAAGTTGGCAGTCCCCTGAGAAGTAGTGATTACAAATTGATTGCATTCATTTTCAACAAACAGAAAACAGACTTTCAAAGGGGATACAGGTACAGGGGCTTGCAAAGGGGTGGATTTGTCATCACCGAGAAAATTAGAAGGAAAATTGTAAGCAAAAAAACCCCCCACAAATAAACATTAGGAGTACCTTTAAAATGAGATTACTTAATAGCTTTAAAAAACCTCCAACCCCCTGATTTAATAGTTTTTAAAAAAGTGTGCCAAGAGCTGTGGACTGTTGAAATGACCTTTCAGTGCCCAGTATCTCCAGATAACTTATCTCCTGCCATGGTGTTTCTGAGCTATTCTGCACCTGCTGGTTTAACTGTAGGAAACCCTGGCACCCCAACAGCTCTGGAGTGCCCATGTACCCCTAGAACACAGGCCAGAGGCAGCAGCAATGATTGGCTTTTTATTCAGTTTTATTCTGAAATGCACAGGCACTGTGCACGCTGCTGTCCTGCACCTGCTCCAGGAATGGACAGAGGAGCTCAAGTCTTCTAAAAATATCAAAGTCCTGCAGGATCTCTGCCACCCAGTACCTCCCCTCCACCTTTTCTGTTTGTCCTGAGTTCCCCTTTCCCAGCCTCCAGCTGTTTCCAGCCAAAGCCAGAGGAGTTCCCTGATTATCACCTTTGTCGGGATGTGGATTGGGCATCTGATTTTCCACTTCTACAGGCAATTAGAAGGCTGGCCTGAAAGGCAAAGTGTCAGACACTCTTGAAAGGAGTCTGTGAAATGCAAAGGGGAAAAAAAAGAGAGGGAGAAGAAATAAAGTCTCGCCAGCAGGGAAAAGCTGCAACTTCTCACGGAAAAGAAAACTGAAAAGCAGCCTTGGTTCAAATGGAACGGTGGAAACATCAGACAGGGCAGTATAGCCCTGCTAGCAGTGGCATTTAATGTGGCTTGAAACTTTTGTTCTCTCCCCTAAAATGGAGATAATGGATAGAGATAAAAGATAACTAAAAGATAACAGAGAGAGAAAGTGCTGCTAGCATGCCCAAGCCTCGCTCTTAAAGAAAGCTTTCCTGAGACCAACAGGTCCAGCTTCTGACCCCATGTCCAGCTCCACTGACTATTGCAGGCCTTCACAGATCATCTTGTGAGCAGTTCCACAAAGGCTGGCCAGAGCTCACACTTGTGATAAGCTTTAGCTCGGGTGTGCTGCCACTGTGGATACTCACACAAGGGTTCAACTTTAAGTGCGGGACTAACAGGGCTGTTGGAGTCCTTCATGCGAAGAGCACACACTGCCTTCTCCTTGAGCAGCACCAGAGGGCTGTACACTTTCAGTAGTGCAGGAGGATGCCCAATGTTTTAATGCTGGTTTTGCCTTGAAACACCTTTACATCTTTTGGAATCGTTTCTGGTTATATGTTTTCGTTACGCCCCTGCACTGCTCTTCCGTTTATTTTTTTTACAATACAGCATCAAAGTTAATGCTGAACCACGCTGCTGCCAGGTATGTAAGGCACATTTTACCTTTCCTTGGAGACCGTGGTGCTGCTCAGCCAGAAAGGAGAACATGACAGCTTGGCAGCCTCTGTATGTGTTATAAGTTGTACTGATACAAGTAACACACAGAAGGTATCACAGCAAATGCAGCCTGGATTGAAAACGACAGGCTGGGAGATAATTTCCTGCAGCACGGGCTGGTGTCTGAAGAAGCCTCAGGTGTGGCAGTATTTCATCCACAGCCTTCTGCCCAGGAGTTTCCACTGTAGAAATCTCTGGAGCCTTCCCCGCATCAGCCTGAACTCTGAGCCAGCAACATATTCACTGCAAAGCCAGCTAGAGTTTAGAGGAGTGGTGTCCTGTCTCCCCAAAAGTGGGGAGCTTCAATCCAAATGTGGGCTAAAAACTAGCCCTAGCAGAGGTGCTGTGACATCTGTGTGGCTGCCCTAGCAATAAATATAAGTACCCATGTTGGCAGCAGGGCTGGCAGCAGTTCATCGCTCACAGATTTGCATCCTGTCTCTGCCCTGCAACACCCACAGTTCTCCTCACAGTAAAACCAGGCCTCCCTGGCCATCCCCTCCCCTCCTCCTCTCCCCCCACTGTTTGGTTTTATGTACCTTGTGTCCTCATGACACCAGAGCAAAGGGAGCCAGATGCAAAGCAAGGGGAGACAGACACAGTACCGGATTCTGGTGGAGGGGAGCAGCCTTGTCCACCCCGCTGTTCTCACTGTCCATCCCTTCTGTGATACTCTACTCCTCACTTCCCGTAGGATTTGGCTCAGTTGCACTGGCTGGGATTTCTCCAGGGCTGGGGGATGGATGATGTCTGGAATCGAAGTGATGAAGGTTGGAGAGGAGCCAGGGTTAATGCTTTTCATCCTCAGGCAGCAACCAGCTCAAACACTTTCTTTCCCAGGAGCAGTGTGTGGCTAAATCATCAGCTTTGTTCTTCCTGGTGACAGATGATCTCACGGCCTTCAGGCTATGCCCTGCCCTGATCTGGGTGGAGGGGAATGCCAATGCTGTTAAGATAGATGTTACATAGTCATGAGAAGGAAATGACCAGAGATCATTAGGGCACATCCAATTCTGATTCCAATAATCCATGGTGCTGTAGCCCAGTGCTGGTGAATGGTGAGTCTGTGCCTCTGCCTTTTTTTCTGCCCTTAAAGCCTTTTGCCACAAGTATTTACACAAGTGCAAGGTGTCAGCCTACCCATAGGCCAAGGTGACAGCAGGGATGCCTGGGTGACCCCAGACCTGGGGTCCTGCAGGGCAGCAGGAGCACTTCACATCTCAGCCTTCCTGATGAATGACACAAAGCCACTGCAGAGTCCAACAGGTCCTTTTCACCTGGTCCATGGCCATCCTGTCTAGCCAGACAAACTCATTTTGGCGTCCTTCTATCAGCAGTGGGTTCAGCCAGAGCCTCAGGGGCCACATCCCACAGACCCACAGAGATGGACAGCAGCCATCACTTCATCCCCAGAACTGCTGGTATCTCAGTAGCTTTGGAATTGAGGAGAGGAGTCTGACATGAAAGTGGAAATCATTATCATTGGTCCCGCCCCTGGTCAGCAGTTCAAAAAGGGATTAAACCACATTATCATTGTGTTTCTCCGGGGGATGTGTTGGTCAGATGTCCATCAGGAAGGGACGGAGTTAAAATATTCTCCTGAGGAGGGAGAGGCTGGGAGGCAGCTCATCTCTTTCTGCACTACAGCTGCAGCTGAGCCTACAGGTTCTGGCACTGCTGCAGTTCAAGGGGACGGTATCACCTCTTGCTGTCAGATAAGATTCTAGGTTTTCTCTTAAAGCAAGTGTTGACTTAAACTCCACAGCAGCTCAGGGAGAAGTGCTGGCTGTGTGGGCTTTGCTCCACCTACTGATTCAGCCCAGTCCCAGTGCCCATGTGAGTAGATAAGCTTTACCAGAAGCAGGTAGGATCACAAAGGTAGCTGAGAAGAGCTGTTATTGTGTGTATATTTATAAGAGCTGGACACTGAGAGATTTTTTCCCTCCATTTTTAGACCTAAAAATAAATATAAGCAAACACATGGCTACTTTAGTAATTATACTTTATTATTTCCTTGAGTTTGAAAGCACACAAGACTTGGAAAATATCCCTAAATTGAAGTAACTGTAATACAGAATCAGAAAAACAAACTGTTACTCTTGAGAGCAAACCTAAGTCCTAATATTCCTGTTGATTCCAGGACTCTAAATTCTGCCTAAAACTGTGCTAAGCCCACGGTGCAGGCACCAAAAATATAAACTGTTGAGTTCCAGATAATATTTTATGTACGTGTAGATATGTATATACGCATACAATACATACACACATATATATATGCCCTTTGAGCTGTAGACAATATTTTATGTACATATATGTACATATATGCACATAGTCAATGTGTATATATCCAGTATGTAGACAATACATACACATATTCATATACTATGTCCATGTGTGCACGTGTGTGTGTATAGATTATATACATGTAAGTGCTTCTGCTCTGCAATTTGCCATAAACATGACTTGGACAGACAAGGGCTAAACCCAGGAGTCTAAGAATGAAAAGCTGAGCCCATGCATTACTTTTTCCCCTGGTGATGGTCACTGTTCCTTTGCCTGTAGCTGTTTGCAATGCTCCAGGGTGGAGACTGAAATAACTTGGACACAGTTCCACCAAATTCAGTGAAATTTATCTAGCATCAAGGGGGCCCTGAGAAGCATTAGGCTCCATAGGTACCCTTACACAGGTATATGTGAAGATGCATTGTCCTCTGAGCCCACCTGTACGGACAGCGCCTTCAAGTGCACCCTCTCTGCAGGGTAGCAGGGCACGGGGGGAGCCCCAGCCCCAGCTGCTGCTGACCCTTGCAGGCAGATGTCCCCCCCAGGACCTTTATCACTGGCCCCAGGGTTGGGGCCAGCAGGGAATTGGGGACTGGGTGAGCCCCCATGCCACCCACTTCTCACACCAGTGCCATGCCATCCGTGACACAGCTGCACCTCTCGACGATCATGTTGGGAAACTCGGCCGCTTCGATCTCGGTGCGGTTGCCCCTCTTGACCAGGTACATCATGGGCAGTGAGGAGCTCTCCGCCACGGCGCAGGTGCGCTCCCCGTAGCCGAAGTGCCACAGGGGGCTGGGGGGCTGCAGGCAGCCCCCTGAGCACCGGTAAGCCTGGTACCCCGCCGGCTCGATGATCCAGTACTGCGCCCAGGAGAGCTCGCGGAAGCTGACGTAGTGTTCCTGCCGGCAGCAGGTGGACTTCCCCAACATCGCCTCCTCCCTGCAGTCCCCGGGGCCCCTGCGTACCAAGGGAGAAACGAGAACTGATGCTGTAACTGGAAACGGTGAAGTGGGGGAAATAATCCAAATAATCCCCCCTGTTAATAGCACAGATGGGCTCTGAGAGATGAAACTTGGCCCAAGCTCAGGGTTCGTTTGAGTATTCAGACAACAAATATGGGAAGAGGAAAGGGGTGATTCAACAGCAATTTTCTAACTCCTACTTTCTAACTAACACATGTGAGAGCAAGAGTTGCCCACCCTGGGTTGGCACACAAAAATAATTCAGGGGCAAAATTACTTCAGAGACAGTACAGATTCAGGCTTCATACGTACTCATAGTCTTCCAAGTTGAGGGTGTAAAGCACCAGTTCAGGTTTGCCTAGGGCTTTATCCTTGGGGTCCTGAGAGGTGAAACGCACGGCTTTGGCCATTTCCGAGGCATAGCTGCCCACTCTCTCTCCTTCGATCCAGACCTCCAGGAACATTGGCTCCTGCCTCTTGTTTCGCAGCCAGTGATGCACAGCCTGTGTCACGTCGAAGTTCTTCCAGCCCGACTCGCGTATAGGAACCAGCCTGCACGACAGGGGCTTGGCATTAGAGAAAAGCCCATCAGATAAAGCCTGGGCTTGCAGAGCTGTTATTGCAGCAGAATAATTTGCTTCCTGTAGATTGTCACATGCCTTGATTGCACGATCATTTTTGCTGAGCGCTCTGGGCAAGCACCCACAGAAATTAACTGACACCTCAAAAAGAAGTATACATATCTAACAGACACTGAAGGGCTAAATAAAACCCTCTGTGCATGCTCATGTCAAGATATTCATTCATGCTCAAACAGAAATAGGGTGGTGCAGGATTACATGCAACCTCAGTACTAGTGATGACAGCCTGTTAAACACCACTATCTCCCACTGCTCCTGTCCTAGCTGCAGTAGGAACTTAAGTCTCTACCCACCCAGAAAATGCCTTCAGGGAGTGTAAAACTTCCACAGAGCTCGAGGCTACAGAATCAGATGCTTTTTGCATAATTTACTTATTTAGACTAGATAATGAAACTGCCAGTGGAAAGAATACCAGCAGCCTAACACACATGAGTTAGAGAGTGAGAGAGAAATGAACAAGGTGGAGGGTTTTAGAGGGGAACACCTAGCAGTACATGGCATCATTTGACACAGAACTAGATTGTTGCAATGAATCTTCATATACTGCAGCCTTAGCATAATATCTGCTCTTATAAACTCATTCTGGGTTTAGAGGCTACAGAGCCTAATTCTACAGATGTAACCCTGTCAGACTGACCTGAGCCTCAACTACATGATACCCGAATCCAGCCCAGAGGACCTGTAGCCTATAACTAGAGTCCTTCCTTTTCTTACCTGGAGTCTATCAGAGAGGTCCTGTTGGTACCATCGTGCTGCCGTTGCACCCAGTACACGCTGACTCTGGCATTGGAGACAGGCCTGTGAGACTGCCTGGCAGGAAGGTTTGCTCTGTCCAGAGGCTTTTTGAAGAGTTTTAGTTCAGCCATTGTGACTTCGCTGTTTTTAGGTATTCTGCCCTCCATGTCAAAGATCAGGTTCTGGCGCGTGGTGGTGTCTGAGTAGAGGACTTCTCCTGGCATACCTGTGCAGTTGGGAACAAAGAAGGTGGCCTGTCACTGCCATCCTGATGAGCAAAGGCCGCACATTTCATACACAATTATCATCACTACACACCTCTTCCATGGTCCCACACTGAGCCTTGTGGCAGAGCCAGCCACTAAGCACACTTTTTCTAATGCATATTTGAATCCAATGTCTTGCAAATACCCTAATTCTTCTCCTGTCTCTCTGCAAACTGGAGGAATAAAATGTCCTACATAATTTGACCCCAAATTGAGCAGACCCCAAAAGGTGTGCATCTCTGTGCCAGTGCTGGGCATAAAAGCAAGAAACTGCACCACCTGAAATAAAGAAGTATTTTCATTTGCTGCCTAGAGTGCTATGTATGTCTTTTGAAAGCAAAATAAGCTCTAAGTGTCCTTGTACAGCCACTATTGTACACCATGATGTCTGTACAGCTGATTGCCTCCTTCATATTTCTCCCAGCCAAAAAAAAAATCTAAAAAACAGATGAGGGAGAGCAAAACATCCTCAAAGAGATTGATTCCTGTTATAGGACTTGCTGTAGATTTGACCCCAAACCTGCAAGTTCTACAGTTTCTACTGCCTTTATTTTTCTTAATCGTTTTTCCACCTGCCCAGACTGTTGCTGGGTACCAAGGCTTTCCTCTTCTATTAAGCTCCAGCAGCAGCCTGCCTTTTGCAAGGACTGTGGGACTCCCTCTCCAGGTGCAAGGAGTGACTAGTGCTTTTTTATCTTTAAGGTGCTGTTACATGCACCTCTTCTACCCAACTGAGCTTTGGAGCCAAACCCAAACCTCATTCTCCCCGTGGGTTTGCCTCTGCCCATCCTGAGGCCGGCCGCGAGGGAGTGGGCAGCTCCCCCTGCCAGCGGCACAGGGCTTTAGACGCTCCCAACGCCAGAAACGTTACCTGCGTTGCCAGGGATCCCCCTTAGGATGCCGGCCAGGCTCGGCAAAGCTCGGCGCTTCACCCTCTGGCGCTTCAGCATGGAGATGTACTTGTTCCTGACGTGATCTGGGATAACCAGATCCACCAAGTCTCTCTTATGAAGTTTAGGGATCTCAGAGAGCCCCAGCTGCTTCAGGAACACCTCCTTGAACCCTTCCTGGGTAAATGCTTGGACCGTGATGACCAGACAAAGCATGCAGAGCATCCAGGCGCACCTCAGGTCCATCCTCCTCCGTCAGCGAAGCAGCTGCCTGCCTGGCAGAGATGAAGGGGGGATCTCTCTGGGGCTGCTCTCAGCAGAGATGTGCTGGCAGGCTGCCTGAGCTGGACAGAGATCCCCTGCACTGGGGTTTTATAGCCAGCCTCGTCCCACTGGCACAACAAATTTCACAAGTGGGGACGAAGCAGAGGACTTGAAAGGATCACTCCCCTGTTGGTAGACACATGCCAGTTTAACACCTTCATCTACTGCAAAGTTAATACAAGAAGGTATAGGGGGGCTCCCAGATTCCTTCACAGGGGAGAAATTTCCATCTTTTTTTAATTCCCTGTAAATGTTTGCCCAGAAACACCCTGAGCTATCAGCGTCCTCTGTTCAGCCTAGGTAAGGGAGGAAACACATTGCTTTAGGTACTGCACCATATGATTCTTAAAGGAAGTGTCAATTTTTACTGCAGGAGACTCGCTACCTAAAATAGCCAATATCAATCAGGAGAAGCTTTAGCTTTAGCTGGAAGTCCACTTTTATGGCAAGCATTAAAAAAATCATTTAAATCTTGGAGGGGGGGGAGGGAGGAAGGAGGTACCACTTTGATCTCTGGATATTTGTATCAAGTGCATGAATCAAGGCAGTGAATCACAGCAGTTGAATGATTTATGTCCTTTTATGCTGCTTCTGAATCACAGAAGGTGGAAGATGTACAGACATAACATTTGAGAAAAATGTCCCATCATTCTTTATGGATTCCTGTGGGTTTTAGTAAATACTTGTGCTTAGAAGAAGGCCTTTATGTAAAGGCAGATCACCTTTCAGTGAATATGAGAAACCGCTACACTCTTTCGCAAGATGGATGAGGAATATTGGTATTTTGGATGCTGTTACCAACCACAATAGGATGCTGGCTCTGGAGAGTGAAGCTGACCTGGAGGTTGGCATGGGGAGGCTGCATGTTTGCCTTGAAGTCAACCTTTAAACGTTAAGCTCACATCATTTTCTTCCCTGGCCTTTGCTGGCATAAGATGTGGAAATCTATTTTTGACACCAGTCCCAGGAGAAGTGAATAGAAAAAATAGAATGTGATCAACAAAAGTGTGAAGGAGCATGGCACTTGAAGTTCTCATCCTCTCCAGCAGTCACATGCCTGAGCACACACACAGGTGTCCTCAGCATCGGAGGTTCTCTGGATTTTATACCTCTGTAAATGATTTAAAACTGGTCCAGCTTCATCCAATGGTGTGCCCTGAGGACAGTCTGGCTGGAGGATTCAATGTAATGAACTTGTACAAAAGCACCCCTGTTGTGGTTCATCCCTCATTAAAACAAGTGTCAGCCGAGGCAGCCTGTTTTGTAGCAGAGGAAGGCAATAAAACCGTCTGAAAGAGCCTCACTAAACACTTCTCTTACAGCTCACTTTGTCTTTACAACCTTTTAAGAAACTTGTCTCCTTAAACATGATAAAGCCTCTGCTAGATGTTAAAAGGGTACTTTATTTAGCTGAATTGAGTTTTAAGGCTAAAATGGAAACAGATTACAAACTAGCAGCTTGTGCATGGCCCAAGGAAGTGCATTCTTTAATCTTGCCCTTTATGTAGCATCTTTCTCTGTGGATGAATCTTATACGTCCGTTTGTATATTCATTCAAAGTATATTGATTCCCAAGACACAAATAGCAGTCAAAAATACCCACTTTATTTGACCGCTTCAGCTTCAACTCATGCAAAAAACTCCTGCTTTTGCAAATAAGAGGAGGGAAGGTTTTTTTCTTGAAATCCTTGTTACCCCCTCAGCCCCTTTGGAAGGCTCCATACTCCACGTTCCCTCCCTCAGGACTCCTTCTCCAGCTAAATGGCACATTACTGATCCTCAGGGGCTGGGACAAATGCAGCCACACTGATGAACTGCATCAGAAGACTGGGTTGGAAACCCCACCGAGCAATGTTCAGGTGGCTGATAAAGTTTCTTATATTAGATTCTATAAGTGTTGGCCAGCTCAGTTCCAGCAATGAATTTGTGTTCATAAGATTAGAGCCACCTGGATAAAACTGCAGGTCATGGATTCGTAATGGTCTCTCTCTTATGTCACAAAGATATGATCCCATATTTATTTATCCATCCAATTAGTCTTTGCTCCAGAGAGTGGTCCTGCTGTGCAGTGAGTGCTCTTGAAAGAGCCACAATAACATGAAATGAAAATGCCTGATTGGTCCAGCAGCACTTTCTGGTATCCGGATGTGATTTCTCCCGTGGCTGATGCCACGGGACTCTCCACTGTCCAATGTGTATTGGAAGGTGATTTATGGACTTCACAACTAAAATAAAATTATTGACCAAACACAGTTGAAGCTAGGAAGATCAACTAGGAAGAAAACAGAGGATGTGGATTGCAGGCTTTTCACAGGAGAGTGATTATCTGGTCCAATTGGAGGATTTGCCATTCCACCTTTGTCATGCAAACAAGAAAAAGTCAGGAATTTTATAATAGCTCTTTTTGTGTAATGTGTATTAGAACCTGCATGGCATATTCAAAATGTCAAACAGAGAATTTGAAGAGGCTGCAAGGGATGAAGTATGAGAAAGTCCTGGTTTTAATAAAAGCCAGTTAGTTCCTAGCAGAGAGAGCATCTCTAAGCTTTTAATTTTGTTATAAGCAGTTCTCTAAGACATTTGCTGGGCATATTCAATGCAGTGATTTTTGGTAAATAAATCCAGTGGCTTCAAAGACAAAGTGTCAAAGGCTTACCCTAATTATGTAGCTATTATCCTGGGAAACAAGAATGTTTCAAATGTATTTGCAATATTGAGGATCTGAATATTTAACTTTTCAAGATTTGAATTGTCATGGACACAACTCTTTTGTGTTGCAGCTGGGCTCATATGAGAACAGCCCTTGCTTGAGTGATGTGAAAAATAAAAATTTTTGTGTGGTCCAAGACGTGCCCATATTTGTGCCACAAGTTTATTGTACAGAGATGGGAGCACAACTCTATGGAGATTTTAGTCTGCTTTTCCCCAAAGCTAGGGCCTTCTAAATCTAGGAGTGAGGAAGTAAAAATAATAGTGATTAAGATGCCGATATAAACATACCAAGTTTAAAAATAATTCAAGTATAAGTTCTGTTTGGTATTCTTTTTCAGCCTTAAACACATCACATTTTACTTAGCTAACAAAACACTGCAAAAGAGGCTGGTCATGTGAAGAGCTGGATTAGGAATTTCAAACCTGGAAGTAAACTGCAAGCTATGCGTGAAGGCATGCCCTTCTCACACTGCCTCACCAATGTGTCCCATCAGCCACCTGACAGTGCTTCAAACTGAATATTCCCACCAGCAAACCCAGGCTACACACTTTAAAGTGGGATTTCACTGGCATCTTTGGCTTCTTTCTGGACTGGCATGGTCTGTGCTGGTGGTGGAACCCCTGTTCCTCTGCTGGAACTGGCCCCGTGTCAAACAGGTCCAGACAGCAAGCATGGAGTTCACAAGCCCACCAGTGGAAAGCTGCCCCACTGCCAGCAGCCTGATTTCACACAAAACAGGTTTATGACCAATTTCTAAATAGTGGCCAAGTCAAAAAGCGCTTCCATTTCCCATCTCTGAAGCTGTGTAGTCCTTTCAGCACAGGATGAGAGTGAGGTGTCACCAAGAGCAGGAGGTGACATTCTCTGGGTTGGTGGCTTAGCCTGCCCTTGATGCAAGCATGGCTGGGGGGGCAACACAGCACAACACTTGCCCCCCTTGCCAGAGAGGCAGCCCTGTGTGCCCATAGTGCCTTTACAAGGAGCGAAAAGTGATGTATCCCTCACTCCATCAACCCTGTGTGACTCCAGGGACAATGGAAAATGACCAGTGGTAGTTACTCAGTGTGACTCTGTTACTCCACAGAGGCAAGACCTTTCAGAAATTTGAGAAATTCCTCTGACACAAAGGGCAAGTGAGCAGGCCACAGGGTTACTATCACATTTGCTTGTCACTTTAGCTCCAAACATCATCAGCCACTGGCCTGGTCTAGAAATGCTCTAATTTGTCCTGTACTTGTTCCTTGAAAATGGCATATGCTTGTTGAAAGATACTGGAAACTGTCTTGCCAGGGCAATGACTTTCCATCCTCCTTTACATCCAGAGACAGATACTCTTTTGTTACTGTATAGAATCATAGAATGGTTGGGTTTGAAGCAGCCTTAAAGACCATCTAGTTTGAACCTCCCTGCCATGGGCAGGGACACCTTCCACTGGATCAATTTGCTCAAAGCCCTGTCCAACCTGGCCTTGAACACTTCTAGGGATAGGGTATCCACAGCTTCACTGGGAAACCTTTTCCAGTGCCTCACCATCATCACAGTAAACGATTTCTTCCTCATATCTAATCCAAACCTCCTATCTGTCAGTTTGAAGTCATTACCCCTTGTCCTATCACTACATGCCCCTGTAAAAAGTCCCTCTCCAGCCTTCTTGTAAGCCCCCTCTAGGTACTGGAAGGTGCTATAGGGTCTCCCCAGAGTCTCCTCTTCTCCAGGATGAACAACCCGTAGTTCTCTCACCCTGTCTTGCTGGGAGAGCATGAATAGCTTGCTCAGTGTACAGAGACAGAATAAAAGCACCCAGGACTTCTGTGGGGCCAGTATAGCTCACTGGAGTTTGTGTGTGTGCTCCCCATGGTCTCAGCCTGCTCTACAAGAATGTGGCATGGAAAAGTTTCAGAAGAGATATCCTGATAACACAAGACGTCCAGTTTTATCCATCTCCCAGGGCCAGACTGAAAACAGCAAAGCCACTCAATGTAGTGTGTTGATCTGCACTAAATCCTTTATGCTGGTTGTGATTTGTTGCAAAAATTTGGCCGTGTTAATTTTTGTGCCAAATGGCTTTGTGCTCAATAAGGTATCACGTGACTTCCCTGCCTTCCAATCATCCCTGTCCACCCTCCAGTGAGCATAAAATCATAAAAGGGACTTTATATCTGTGTTGTGAGCACTGACTAACATGACTCTGGGAAAGAGAACTTCACATCCCATGTCTGAGATGAACTATGGTGACTCTGAACTGATAGTGCACAGATCTCTATCAAAGGCACTGCAACCACTGTCCTCAGTGTTTACTCTGCCTGCCAACCAAGGAGCCAGTTTCACTAGCAAGTATTGTGGTCCAAACAATAACCTGTTTGAGCTACACAGAAAGTACTCAGTTCATTTAATCTAGGTAAAAACACAAGCATGTTTTTCCTCATCACTCGTATAGGCCATACTGGAATGGGGATCTCCAAAGGAAATATCTTACAGATATCATGTCCTGTTGGGTTCTGCTCACAAACGCTGAAGCCCCAGGCAGCAATGGGGATAATGTTCCCTTATGCATCTATCCCACAATATATCCAGCATGGTAAACCCCCATTTTATTTGAGAGAGATATCAAAAACCTGGTTTGATCTTGAGCTGAATTCATTAATTTCTTGTGCTGTGTATCTCAGATTTCATTGACTTAAGCACATCTTCCATAGGCAGCTTCTGCTTTCACTCACGGGCTTGTTTTGTTCAAATGGCCCAGACAAAAGGCTGTGTGTCTGAAAAGAGATGGATAAAACGTCCAAAGTACCACCATGTTCTTGGTCAGCTGATGTCAGCTGGCTCACTTGCAGGGTTTGTTTTGGCAGTGTTTGCACAGTGCCAGTGTTCTGGCAGAAAAGAGATCTTCAAGATTCTTTATTTTTTTATTTTTTTTTTTTACAGAAAAGCAAACACAACTGTTTAAATACAGCCTTTTCTGTCCCCTCAGCAGTCTCCTCCCCACTGCCCTAGTCTGTGCCTTGTTTGTAGCTGGGGAAGCAGGATTTGTTATCACCCAGATGGCTGCAGAATAGGCTGCTAAGCAAAACCGCTGACATTTAGCAAATGCAGTTGAATCAGATAAACAAGCATAGGATCCTAAATTGCTTGCTTTATACCGGAGTCCACTTCATTAAGGAATGTCCCCATTTCTGAGAAATAGCTGTATTTTGTTGGAGCACCACTTAATTTTCTAAGAAGAGCTCACCTATCTGCCTAATTAAAATGATGCTTTTTCTTTGCAGCTGTGTGTTTACACTGCAAAAGTTTACCAGCTTTTTTTAAGAGTGTGTTTCTCCTGCCCTAATGAGAAAGTGAGTTCCCACCTCTGGTCTGAGCAGGCTGGTGAGGAGAGGTTGCACAAGTTCTCCCTGCCCTTAGCAGTGACTGCTGCCAAGTTGGGCTTTAACCAACGTGTTCCAGTGAATGTCACGGCGAGGGCTCAACGTGTGACCCTCTTAGTTGTCTGTCCCAGAGCACGTGCGTCCAGCAGAAGGGAACCTGAGTGCAAGGGAGGCGTCAGGCACGCTGGAGCAAAGTGTGACAGCCAAAGGTTTTAATGCACATGGTGCTAAGAACAGAGCTGGGCTCCACATCAACGCAGCTCTCAGCTCTATGGGCTTCTGAAAGTCTGGTGCATGTCCACCAATATGAGCCAGCAGTGTGCCCAGGAGGCCAAGATGTGGCACCTGGGGACTTGGTTTAGTGGTGGACTTGGTAGTGCTGGGTTAGTGGTTGGACTCAATGATCTTAGAGGTCTTTTCCCACCTAAATGATTCTGTGCCAAGTTTGTGTAGCAAGTGGCTACACAAAAAACCATGAGAAATGTCCTCATTTTCCTGTCATGCTAATACAGTTGGAATGCTATTCATATTGCATCTGTGGCAGTGAGTAGCCTGGCTTAATTATGGATTGTATTTCCTCCAATTAATTTTAATTCTAATAACTTTTGCTTCACTGAACAGACTTTCCTCTTTTGCTAAGAAAGAGAGAAAATTAATCACTTTTTCCCAACTCAGATAGATAGAAAAAGAAAAACTCTATATTCTAGCTGCTGAAATTTATTTCTATTACCAGGAGAAGCTGCAAAGGTGGAAAGATTATGAACTACGTGTTAATGCAAGTTGAATAATTTGGATTACTAACTTTGCTGGAAGACATTTTTTTTCTGCAGGCCAAAAATAAAGATGAAAGGTCAAGATGAGTGAGATTTAAAAGGAACCTCTTCTGCTAAACATGATGAGCTGTTGTGCAAAATAGTAATTTGTTAGTGGAGTGTAAAAAAGGAAAAGGGCTGTTCCTTGCACAGAAAATTACAAAACCCAGTGCAAGATTGTAGAAGACAAAATTAAGTCATAAAATGCACAGAGATGACAAGAAAAAATGGATAAATACTTTAGATGTCTCTAATTTGGTACATCAGGTAGAGTGCAGAGTAGCTGTGCAAAGGCTTCTGCTAGTCCTCACTGACATATTTAAAATTAACTTGGGCAGTGCCTTAGAAAACACACTGGTTGGCAAAAAGATATCTGCAACAACAGGAAAATGAGCTGAAATACTCATATAGTTGTTTTCCATCTGTAACATCTCCTGGTAAAGTGGCTTTTGGGCTATTGCATGTCAGGGGGTTTTACAGCATGGAACTTAGATGTATTCACTTTCAAAATAATTATTTGCCCATGGCTTTTCTCCTTGATGTTAACAGCACACTAGTGCTGTGTTCAAGAGGATGATGAAGTGGAATTCTGAATGGGTCCAGCAACAACACCAGGCCTGCCTTATCTGCATTCTGAGTGAGCTGGGCTGATACTGGTGCAAGATGTTTGAGAGGTTTCTGGGGGAGGCAGGAGATTCAAGACTGAACAAAACAATCTTCTTGGAAGCTATGATCTGGATCAGACTATAATCCCTCATTCTGATGTTTAGTGTTCATTCCTTTCAAACAGAAAGAGGCAGCCTTGACTGGCTGTAAGCACTGTATTGAACTTTCACAGGCATCTTTTCCTTGTCTTCAAAGTTCTGACATCTCTTCTGAAAATGGTCTTAAAGGGATATAGATTATTTGAAATGCATTTTAAAAGATTTTAGATCCGTTAATAAAATTTCAAATTGTTAACATTAACTCACTAAATAGTTTTTAAAATCTAGTGATCTGGTTACTATTTATGGTGATTTATTATTTATCCTGTTTATTCCATTCCTCTTCTGTCTAGACTGGATACCTTGTTACAGCTCTGAGAACTATACAATAATAAATATCAAAATATCCTTCTAATTTTCTTCTGTTTTCAAACCATACTGCAATGTTCAGAAAGGAGGATGTGTGGATAGACTGCTTCTACTCAAGCAGTTACTACAAAGGTGTTTTCATTTAAATATTTATACTATCATGATATTGCCTTTGTAACTTTTTTTGAATGCTATTACTTTTTCATGAAAAAGACTTCAGTAGAAAAGAACTGGAGAAAATACAGTTATTTGTGTATTTGACTTCAAAACAGAACACAAAAGGGTATTTTACTTCATGGCACAGGTTAAATTATGTAATTTCCTGTCATGCACTCATATCTATGTAAACAAGGAGTATAAAGTCTCGGATATAACATGGCCCTTATAAAAAGCAAAATAAAGCTGTGTGACCTGACTAGTTTTAATCCTTTTAGCATTCATACTACAGGACCCTGGGAGATGCATCATGGTCATTTGATTTTAAAAGGGAATCTAGCCACACTTGGCCAGGTCACTTGAAGCGTGAAACACAAACTTCAGTTGTTTGGGGTTTTTTCACTTTTCTTACCTAACCATTTGCTTATGCAAAAGCATTAATCCAGGAGTGGTCAGAATTTCCATATAGCAACTGAATGCATTTCCAAACCTTAATTTTACATTCAACACATGATTCTGCAGGAAATGCCATGCATTTGAAGCTGGTATCTGTTAGTGTTCCAGGCTGAATCACTAGAGTAAAGATATGATGTCCAAAATTTATTTTACTTATGCAGCATGGCTGCTTCAGTTCAGCTTCACCAGTTGCCAATGCAGATTCCAGGGTCTTTTGACAAATCATACATGTGGAGAAGACTTTCAAAGGTACAAGAAGAAATTCAGAGTCTATTTTTCATTGAGCAAAACTTGGGTGCCTAGTCCCTCTTCTCTTCTTTGATTCCAAAATAGAGCAAGGAATATTTTACCTCTGTGACAGCAAAACCGGAAATAATTACTACAATTTGAGTGGAGACATAGATGACACGGGAATTAATCTGAGATACTTAATAGATCAGATCTGCTGGAAGATCTCAAAGGCAGATTACAGGAGAACAGTGTTCTCAATGAAGTTCAGGTTCTGCAAATCCAATGGAAGGAATCTGACAATTACAGTGTGAAGCAGACTCAGAAGGCTGGCTCTTAAAACTCTTTGGAGGCTGTACCACTTGATTTGTTTTAAGTCCCTTGTAGTAGGAAAGCTTATCTCTGACCTTCACCATGTTCCAGGCTGGTAAACTCTTAAACACATGCTGTACTAAATGAGAAAATACTTCAATGCCCAATGGGATATGTAAATATACTATTGCTTGGGCTTGCCTTGAAATGGATCTAGAAACCACAGCAATAACAGAACATGGTTGTCTTGTTTGCTAAGTGGATGGGAACTGGTTCCTTAACACAGTTGGATGTCCTCTGAGAAATGCCCATACAAGTCCCAGCAACTGACCCAGGCAGGGCCAGAAAAGGTGCACCATGTTTTGAAGGCAGAAATAGTTTGCCAAGTTGTTTCCATGTAACACTGAACCTTTCTTCTCTCCTGGAGTCATTCTAGAAACTTCCTCAAAGTGGCTGTGCCACTTTACAAGACCTACTTTTAACTCCTCCCAGATTAATTCTGACCACTCACTTAATTATAATCTGGTATATAATCTGAATATCTGCTTTAGTGAATCTAAATACATAAACATCTGTTTTACTAAAACTGTGCATAATACCAATAGGAAAGGAGAGCTGAAAAAATTGGGGCTGCCTTCCCTGTTCTGTACCCTCCAGATTATTATCTTGAGTAAATTGCCTTGGCGAAAATTTGAGGTCCATATTTAGACATGAAAATAAATAAGATGATTTTCAAGGGCACCAGCCAACCACAGCTTCTATCAACAAAACTCTAATCACCAATAGACTCTAACAATTACTGTACGTAAAATATCTAACTAAAACAAGCAATATTCCTCTTGCCATCTGTTACTACTTAATTACAGGGAAGAAAGTTGCCCATTGATCCATAGATCACGTGTGTGTTCAAACTCAGCTCATGGTGACTACATACTTTCTACACAGATAAGGCCACACCTTCACTCATGAGGCAATGTCAAACATGCCAAGTCCAGCTGGAAGAGATATGAGGGAATACCTTTATACCCTTTGCAAACACTTGAAAGGAGAAAAATGGAGCAGAAAAAAAGAAAGTGATCCAGAGAAAATGAAATCATCACAGAAAAGGAAATATGAGAAAGGATGGATGGGGAGGAGGAAATAAATTACTACAGAAAGAGGAATGAGAGAGTGGATAGGGAGGCACAAGAATGGGAAAGTTGGAAGTTATAGTGATAATATGTCCATACTAAGGAATGGACAGATTTAGGCAACTCTTCTGCTTCCCTAAACTGGAGGTGCCAAAAAGCACACAGCGATGACCCACATGCCTGTGGTGTGCCTTGAGCAGAAGCCATGCACTTGGAACTGGCTGTATCCTGCTGCTTCCCACCATTTCCAGTCATGCTCTGTTAAAGCCAGGCCCTGGGTGCAGGAACTTCCATGCTGGAAAAGGCCACGCTGCCCTCGGTCGCGGCTGTTTGCCATCGCGATAGCTCTTCACAGGTTCCTGCCTTAAGCCGCTTTGCACCCTGACACCAATCCGCCCCGGACACTTGCCCCTCACGTTCCTGGCACCTGACCCCCTGCTTGGGCTCACCAGGATCATCCTGCTGTCATTAGTGGCCCCCCGCTTGCCCGCCGGGGTGTGTAACTGCAAAGGAGTCAAGTCGCTGCTGCAGTGGAAATTGTAACAGAGACCTTCTCAGCTCCTCGCAAAGCCAAAATCTGAATTTAACAGATCAGATCTATTTCTAGAGGCTGGGACGCAGAAATCAGCAAGAGATAAGTATTGGTGCAAACTCCCAGGCAGAACACAGAGGCTAAAAAAGTAACTTAGTTCTGCTGTTTCGAGATTTAACCTGAGATTAAAATGAAATCAAAGCTCTTTGAAATCCTCATAGTTGGCACTCTGAATTTTTTGCACATGTAAATCCAGAAATAGGAAGGGGGAATTCTTGCCCAAGGGAAAAAACTATTACTCATTTTTAAAGTCCTTTAAAAATTATTTAATCTAGAGTGCTATTCAAATACATTTTTTTTTTCAAAAATATACTTATTGTAAATATAACCATCTATAATGGTTAAGTTTTTGACACTTCAAAAATACTGTAAAATACATTTATAAATGATCAAACAGTGTGTTTGATGCTGACATTTAAAGGGAAATCAAGCCAGCTAACCAGAAAGGGTCATCACCAAGGCATTGGAACTCCGTTCTTACATCTAAAAGCTCAGGATCTCACTGGACTCTTTGCAGATAGAGTGCATATAGCAGACCAACCAGTTTAATAACTAGCTTCCTCAAAGTTGTCAAACTGAGTAGTATTTGGAAAAAAAATAAAAAAAGAGGGGAAGGAAAACTAGCTTTCCTCTTCTGATCTATTCTGAACAAAACCAGGATTTAAGAGCTTTGTTAACAAAAATTTACTCTCAATCCAAGGATCCAGCAAACCCTCCAATGGTTTAGACTGCAAGAACTCCTGGAGTGTTTTGTGGTTCCTGCACAATCAATCATCCAGCTTTCTGCTCCAGGGAAAGCAGAACCTAATGCAAAGATGCTAATGTCGGTCCAGGTGTCACCTCAGCACTGGGGCACCAAGAGTCGGTCAGGACAGCTATGGAGCACAGAAGCTCTTGAGGACACTGGAGTTCCTCACTAAAACTAACATTTGTTGTACCCAAATATGGGAAGACTGTACAAGCTCTCAGTGGTTTCATATTTTACACTGGTGACAAACACACCTGCTCCCTGAGGCACGTAAATCCAATGGGTCAGGTGGCCAGGTGCTGGGAGAGACCAGATTATGACAGACAGTTCCTCCATCTCTCTCTCTCTTGGGGAGCTCCCTTAATTATAGTTAGTGCTATGCCACCTATGCATTAACTCCCTTCAGCTGCTATACACATAGGCATTAAGATAATACCTGTATTCAGAAAACAATGAAGTCATCCACGTTGCAGGTCACCTTGCCCTAGTTTTGTACCAAAGTGTGCACATCAATAGCAGCTGCACTGCAACCAGCTAATAATAAACCTAAAAATCCTATATATCAGTAAGAGATTCTCTACAGCTGCAACTACCCTAAAGAATGAGGTTTAAATCTTTCTCTTCACAGAGGTGAGTGATGAGGAATCTCGTGGTAAGCATTGTCCCCTGGTAAGCATCAGCCAGCCTATGGTAAGGTTTGGCAGTCATTGCAGCTGGGTGTGGCAGTGTTTCTAGCTGGGATATCCATACAGAATCCCAGGAGCACTCACAGGGACCTCTGTGACACAACCTTTTTAGACACAACGAGGATGATCAAAAGCAATGACCTCAGTGCACAAAGTAGGGACAATAATTCACCATTTCATATATCAAGTTTAAATGCAAAATACGTTGCAATATTCTTAGTATTCCCCACATACTTTTCAGTATTGCTGTTTTAGATTGCAGCTTCTTGTGCATTTTAATAAAATTCCAGTTTTCATCCAAGTATAACTTGCTGACGATGAGAGGAAAACGAATCATGCTCAAGCATCAATACCAATGTTCCATTCACCATTTCCCACCTGACAGAAGATGTAAAAAACTCCCCAAAACACAAATTACTATCTTATATTGATAGATATATTTTGTTAAATATTTTGTTAAATATTTTGCATAATGGTCAATTACATTGATCAATAGAAATACATCCCAACTTCAATGCAAAGCTATTTCTACCTTGAAAATAAACTATCTATGATAAGAAGCAGCACTACAAAAATAATTACTAAGTATAGATCATTAATTTAAATCAATACTGGCTGCTTGCTGATTTGTATTATGATTAGAGTTCATTTAAATCTATCTGTCTAGATTTTTCAATTTGTTTATTTTTATTATAAACTTATTAATGCTCAGACCTTTCAAAGGAAGACTCCATAATGCCCACACTGCATCCTTTGCTATACTGAGGCTTGTAAACACATTGTTAGATGAAGGCAAAGATTAAAGGATAGCAAAGGGCTGCCAGGCCAGAAGCCTGAATTAAATCCATTAAGTTATATTTGAATAGGCAGATAAGTAAGGAAGGGCAATCTGGGCTGATGAGTTTCTTCAGAGAGAAGGAATCATGGTGAGAGTTGCCACGCATGGCAAAGCATCAGGCCACCTGCTACTCACCTCCAGAGACTATTGATGTCCTGTTAGGAGTTCACCCATCAAGGGATGTCCTGCTGTGATAAATCAAACTAAAGTGACAGCAGAGTTCCTCAGCCATAAGGTCATTTAATAAAGTAAGGGAAGAGTCACATAAGTGTAAACACCCCGCACACTTGTTCAACTTGGTGCTAAAGAGCTGTTGAAGTGGATATGGAGGATGCAAAATAAAAGAAAGATGGAAGAATTTTAAATTCTATTGACCTGCTCCCTAGGTCCTGAGGGTGGTTTTCCATCTGCTCTAGCAACATAATTAAACGTTTGGGAACTAATGACAGTATGTGGCTTTTGTCACCAAAAGAACAGACAGTGGTAAACAAAACCCTATTTACAAGAGGTAGGGAGGGAAATGTGGCTCTGCTGGTGAAATTACAGATAAACAAAATCACACCACTTAGCTAAAGAGCCTGTCTAGACAGAGGAAGAAGAAAAACAAATTACAAAAGCTTGATGTTATTCTTGTGAGAAAGACGGGGAAAAGTTATTTTGTAGCTAGGCAAAAGTCTTCAGAATGAAAAATGTCAAGATTGCAATGTCAAGATTACAGAGTAAGATAGTCTAGCCGGAGCAAGCCCTTCCTAATTTTGAAAAACATGGCAAGAATCAAAAGTACGAACAGCTTTGGAAATCAGTGAGAAAATCAACCAAACAAGAGTTTTTCCAGAAAAGGCAGGATGGAATAATAACTCTACTACACTCATGCCAAACAACTTTTCCACCAATATAGCCCCAAGCAGAAGAGAATGTGATTTAAAGCTAAAATAATTAACACCCTTCAACAACAGTGGGATTTCTTTATTCCAGCAGTGAATCTGAACCACTCTGCTTTGAGCTGAGAACTTTTGTGCCATTTTCTAATTAACATAACTGTTACAGACAATTTAAAATCACAGATTATCCACAATGCATCTGCTAGATAAATTATGAAGTTCTGTCTTGAAATGTCTCTCAGTGGCTGCAGATAACCAGAACTTCTCCCTTTTTGTTGAATGAAGAGGGGGGAAGGCACAGAGTACATGCACAGCCAAATGCTGCTCTCCACTGAGCAGGGGCTCCTGAAAAGTGAAAAAAGGATTTGACAGAGTAAAACAATTGTGAATTAATAAAATGGCACGAGCAGGAAAGCAGCTTTTCATGCAGGGCCCTAAGTAATCCCCATCGTCTGAATACACAGGAACACGAGGAGTTGAAGAGGCAGGATCAGGATGGTCAGCTGGAGGAGATATTGGCTTCTTAGCAGCTGGAACACTAATTTCTTTCAAACATAAAAGTCAACAGATAACTAAGAGGTTTTTTTCAGACCTAACCTTGCAATGTCCTATTTATTTTCAGTTGTTTTTGGAATGGGTTCCTGTTCTGAGACATCAATACTGCTTCATCCACAAGACTGCAGGTAGGGTGCAAACCTCTGGAGGCAAGTGATCCCTGGTTCCCTGTGACCAGTTACATTTTTATCATTATCATAATCTTCTTCTTCCTCATATGACCACTGCTCATTGAGGTCATGCCAGCCAGGGCCAAAGGATGAAGACAGAGGGCGATGAGGATGGTTTGCAATGCTAGGTATCAAATGACTGTTGAGGGAACACCAAAATAAAGAGTAAAGGAGAGGTGGACAGCAGAGACCTGCTGTACAGTGTTTCTGACCTGTTGTCTGGAAGCAATTGACTCCTGTAAAGGATAAGATGGCTTTATGGATGTCTGGGAATTGGTCTCATCCCAGTTCTGTCATAGACTTATTAACTTAAACTCCCTAGGTTATGGGTTGTTTTGCAATTTATAACATTTGAATGGAATTTCTATCTTCAAAGCTGTGTGGACAAAAAGGGCTTTACATATTTCATGGAACATTCAGATTACTACAATTAATGTATTTCAGAGTTACCCATCAAAAGAGGTGTGGCCAACAGGTCAAGGGAAGTGATTCTCTCCCTGTATTCTGCCATTATGAGACCTCTCCTGGAGTGCTGCATCCAGCTCTGGGGTCCCCAGCACCAGAACGATGTGAACCTGCCAGAGGAGGGCCAGGAAAGAAGGCTGAAGCACCTGTCCTATGAACACAGGCTGAGAGAGCTGGGATTGTTCAGCCTGGAGAAGGCTCTGGGTAGACCTTATTGCACCTTCCAGTACCTAAAAGGGGCCAAGAAGAACGCTGGAGAAGGACTTTTACATGAGCAGGTAGTGATAGGACAAGGGGGAATGGCTTTAAAGTGAAAGAGGATAGGTTTAGACTAGATATTAGGAAGAAATTCTTTATTGTGAGGGTGGTGAGGTGCTGGAACGGGTCTCCCAGAGAAGCTGTGGATGCCCCACCCCTGGAAGTGTTCAAAGATGGGCTGGATGGGGCTCTGAGCAATCTGGTCTCGTGGAAGGTGTCCCTGCTCATGGCAGGTGGGATGGAAATAGATAATCTTTAAGGTTCCTTCCAACCTAAACTATTCCATGATTGTATGAC
>NW_021940864.1:4622116-4739406 GCF_001715985.3 Manacus vitellinus
AGTGGCGAGCCCGGGGCTTTCCAGTGTGTGCCCGGGAAAACCGGCCCTGCCCGCCCCGGTTCCACGCCCTGCGGGAGCCGGGAACGCTGCCGGGGTCCCGGCCCAAAGCGGGAGCCGTTTTCCCGTGTCTGAACCCCCCTTGCTGCTGCACAGCCCCGGCCGTGGGAGGTCTTCCCCTGCCCTTTATCTTCCGGCAGCTGGCTTGCTTAAAAATAATGGCTTTCGAGAATTGGAAGCCGGGTCTGATAAACTCTGATAAGAGCCCGTGTGTTACTTACGAGCTCTGCCGTTGTGCTCATTTCCAAAGTCTCTTCGAAAATGTCTTCTCTTCCGCCAGCACTAAATTTCAGCGCTTAGAAAGCAACGGCACAACTTTCCTGTGGGATTTTTTTTTCCCCCTCTCTCTTGTTTTTTTTTTTCTGTGATAAAACACATCGGTTGGGACAAAATTTCTTCCCTAGCGTGTCGCACAGTCTAGCATTTAGTAAATGCTTTTTTGAGAGGAGTATTCCATGCTGTTTTCCTGCTGTTTGAAAGGAGAATTTGTAGTTATTTGTATTCTTGTTTTGTTTTGTTTTCAGTGTCCAGAATAGTGCTGTCGTCAAAGACATGTGCATTCCTCTTACAGAGGCATGGTATCCCAAAAGTAGTGTCCCGGGACCTGTGTGATGAGGACCTACGATATTTGCTTTTGAAGGATTCAGTTTTTTGGGGGAATGGTTTCCTTACGAATTTATCAGTCAGAAGTCTGTTCTACATGAGGCGCTACATGGGAATCATCAAGTTAATGAGATCCATGAAAAGAAATATTTGAAGTGAGAAGCCCCAAAATTAACAAGAAATTGCCCTCACTGTGCCAAAAAGCCTTTTGTATCAGTAGGCAAATCTTGTGTGTTCTTGTTACTACGTTATCTGAGCAGGTCGGTTGACTAAAGTGAGGTAGATGGCTGTTCTCTTAGAAATACTGTTTGTCCTTTCTTGTTTGTGATATGCTGTAATTACTGTGCTGTTCTTTCAGTCAAATTATTTTGAGAAAGGAAAATCACACAGGATTTCAAGAACAGAGAGGACCATATGTATTTGTGTAGTAGTTCTTTTCTATTTGTTAATAATCGCAAGATTTTGACATTTGAATACAAAGTTCACAGTCTGGTGCATTCACATGCTCATCAACTAGGCACAAAATCTTCAAACTGCTGTTGGTGTAATATCTAATGCCCTCTGTGTTTCCCAGAATCAGAATCCAGGCTGGAATAAGTAGTTTGATGTTATAGATTAAATAATAGAGAAGGTTTTTTGAGGGGGAAATCTTCTGTAGTCTTCTTCAGATGTCTGTAGAGGATGTGGTTTGTTAGATGTCTGAAATTCTTCACTGGGCACTGCTGGTAACTGAACCTGTCAGTTATTGCAAAATACCTTACATGTGAAGGGGAAAGATTGTCAAAGAAACCTTCTCTTCTGAAGTAGTTTCGTGCTTGGATCTTCCTGCACTTGTTATACTTGTAATATTAGTACATCTCACGAGTACCAATCAGGCTTTTCACAAGGTTGTTTCACCTTTTCATTTCTTTTCTTTTCTTTTTTTTTTTTTAAGGGAAAGACAAAATGAACCCTTTCTTTTTTCTGGGTTTTGGACATTCTCACCTGGTCCACTTCCGAAATAGAAGTGAATTTTTCAACTCAACAAATGAGACCTACTGCTACAGCACTGCCCAGGGCAGCACGGTGCTCCAAGGAGTAACTTTTGGCGGAATCCCGACGGTCCTGCTGCTTGATGTAACCTTCTTTTTTGTAAGCCCAGTTTGTGTTTCTTGTATTGAAAATACTTCTGGCCTTTTCAAAAGTTAAAATTTTCAGAATTCTCTTATTTATCAGGTTGGGATTTGTTTCTGAGAGTCTTCAGAATGAGAAATGAGCTATGGCCATCCTGGGAACATCAGAGCACTTTTCAAGTGTTGATAAATGTTTGCATACAGGTGGGATGACAGTGTTACTGTATGTTGGACGTGTAGATGTAGGGAGAGTGCAACATCTGTATATGGAGTCCTGGTGAGCTTTGTGGTGGTAGCTTAAATTTTTATGTTTTATCTTAACTGCAAGAACATTTGGGTTTAAGTACTGGGTACCTTTCCAGGAAGGGGACGCCATTGCTAACTTGATTGTTGTTCAAAAGGTAATAAAGTGTGGAAAATCTCTCATTTCACCAACTTTTTTAAAATTAGATTTCATGAAGCTGTTGAGGAACTAGTGTACTGATCAGCTCAATTCTGACAAAAGGCAGAATAGCATGAGTTGCTGTCTGGAGCTCCAGGACAGGCCTGAGACTGCAATAAAACTTACGGTTATTTCTGTAAGTTTGGCCTAGGTGGTCTTCAGCCCCCAGAAACAGGGATGCAGACCTGCTGCAAAGTGGCCTGATAAATGTGTTTATGGTAGTAAAATCAGACTAAAAGGATGACATAGTTCCTGAGTTCTAGAAAACTATTGTAAAGAAACTTAAAGTACCTGTGTAAGGTTGGAGCTGGTAGTTCTGTAGGAATGTAGAGAGTGTTCCTAAAAGTTACATAATGGGATTCTTTGCTATTGATTTAGTGTATGCAGCATGCTACCATAAATCCATTTTCTGAGGATGTACGTTATTTGCAGCTCTCTGTGCCTCATGGCACAGCATTTAATAACATTTAGTTGAAGTGTTTGGAGGGACTTTCTTTTTTTAAAGCTGTGACTGAATTTTAAGACACTGAGTCTCAGCTTTAGAGTTCCTTGCTTTTGAACTCTGCTCTCCAACAGCATAAGGTAGAGAGTTATAGGCAGTGTAGAAGGCTCCTCTCTTCTTCAAGTACCGAGTACTGCAATTTATTTAGCAACTCTTGTATTTCTATTTTCATGACACATTTAATGCAGATACCTTTAGTAACTGAAGTAGGCTGGTTTCCAGAGGAAGTGAGTTTTATATATTGCATTCTCTTCACATTTTTGTCTGGCAGTCCCTCCTCATAACTGTAGAATACTGTAGCCAAATATTCTACAGTTGTCACACAGTCTAGAGAACTTTCCTGCTTGCATCAAGTTTAATGGTCAGATGAAGGAGGAAGATACTTAGTCTTCCCTGTTGGTGGAAGGCTCTCATAAGAAGGTTGTATTCATTGTGAAATGTGGAAATTAGCTGTGTAATCTTGATATGTAGATAATCCTGACATGTGTCCTGGCTGCCCGGTTGGTATTTGATCCCAGTAAGTTACATCAGTAACACCACTTTCTAGCCAAACAGGTATGGAATGTAAGAAGAACTGGAAGGTGAAGGCATAGGCTACATATGCATAGAAAACAGGCCTTGTTACTTCAGCTTCGTTGCTTTGTGTAGAGCAACTTCTTTCTTTGAAAAAAAAAAAAAGAAAAAAAGAAATGTATCTATGAAATACATAATGATGGGGTTTTCTCCTTGTTTTCTTAGTCACTTTCAAAAAGCGAAAATACGGGAGGAGATTAAAAAATACATTGCAGAGATCAAATATAAGTTACTGGGGTTTGAGAGTTATAATAATATATTACTTTGGATAAAAATAATTCTTACACTTGCGAAAATATTTGAGCTCCTGTCAGCCTGTTTACATCAGTGTTTGAAAATCAAGTAAAATTGCAAGTCTCCCATCATAGTTCTGGTCATTAAGTGATGAATAATAGTAAAAGTGTGTGCATGAAAGTTTTTACTTCTTCTCAAGTGCTACTTGCTCCTTTTCCTGTCATAAACCTTCATGCACTTGCAGTTCAGAACTAGTTTTGCATGCAGTTCTCCTCCTTTTTAAATTAGAACAGGAAGGCAGATGTCCTGATCCTTTGATCCCAGATGGGTTGGTCTATAGCATGACTGGCATGTGATGTGTTGGCTGGCATGTGATAATTGATTTAGGAGCTAGGACAGCATTTTTTGACAGTTCTTATAATAATTATTATGAAATAGGAAAAATAAATATTCAAAAGCATTTCTTTTTTATTTTCTAGATTTTAATATTAGTGTTTTCCATTATAAGAAAGAGATTCTGGGACTACGGTCGTGTTGCTCTGGTGTCAGAAGTTGAAAGGTAAACATGCTATGCAATCAGACTGATTTGTTGAAACCTTTTGGGGAATGTGGAAGTAAGTACAGTAAATGGCTTAAAATAAGTGCATTTGTATCAATTAGATATGTTTGTAATCACATGCACATGTTTGTTAAAAATGTCCTCACACTGCTTTGTGTGAAACACATCCCACTCACAGAGTTAGTTTGTGGTTTCAGTCAGAAGTTGTGTGTCTGCCATTGTCATGAATTTCATTCTGCATTTGTGAGTTAAGGAAGTGGAGGCAAGAAAATAGGCTGCTTGTCTGCTAACGTGGTGCACATTGATGTTTGCAGTGTGTTTCTGTGATAGAAGGATGCTGTTTTGTTTATCTTGGCTCAAGACTTATATCTTTCCCAGAGCTCCCTGTGTAGCCTGCGCCATAAAATTTCTGAAGGATTCAAAAATAAAAATATAGCACTGCAGATTTCTGAAATTCTTCACTGATTTATAGTAATACTACAAATGAGCTTTTGACTATTATTTTTTTAAGTATTTTTTTTTTCTGCAGGGTGATTTGTTGTGATGTTTAAAAGCTAAACTATCTACGAAGTGGGTAAACTTTAACAGTGAGCCTCTTCCTGGTATTACTGGTGTAACCAAGTTGTGGTAAATTCACAGCTGAGCAACAGCAGAGAACTCAAAGCCTGTTTTTAGGTGTAATCCACGTACAGTTGTGAAATGTAGATGATGTAAAATAAGATGGGCAATAACTGAGAAGTCTTTAATCCAGATAGCTCAGGCAGCAAGCATGAGGGTGCTCTGGCATAGACTTCCACGTGGGCTGTGGAGGCCCTTGAGCAGTCAGACACCCAGGAGCCCATGTTATTGTCCCTGCTGGACTGTGACCTGAGCCAGCTGGTCAAAATTATAGATATACCTGTGAACGCACTCCATTTTAACATGTGTTGTCCTGTAATTATGGGCACATCACCATTGCAACATTTGATTGTTTCTTTTTAGCAACAAGCTGAAAACAGGTACTCTGCTGTTTTTGAGGCCTACAGAGTCTCTAAATGTTTGTGGCCTTGCTAGGGAACTCTTTGTGTGAGGAGGTGGCCTTGCAGGTGAGGGATTTAACTGGGAGGAGCAATTCTGACTAGTGGCTCTACGATGGAGCAAGAAAGGTGGAGGAAAAAGAGGCGATGTCTTGTAATGAGGAAAGTCTGAACAGGAAACCAGCTTACAAATTTGATCCATGCTAGGCTCCCAAACCTGTATGGCACTCTCTTACTTTACTGCAGTTTTAATATCCTCATAAAATGTTTTCTTTCCGGTTCGGTTATGTGCTCTCATGTCAGGAGCTCACGTGTCCTCCCTTTTTAACATAAGACATACACAAGTTTCTGTAATTATTAAGGCATATGCTACAAGCTGAAAACCACAGCTTTCATAAGTGAAAGAGTGGGTTTGTACTCCTTCCCTAGTTACTTCAGAGTTCTTAAAATGGAAATAATTCTGCAGAATCAACTGTTATTAAAGACACTTAAAAGCATCATTTAATGTGTTTTAGTGAATCCACATACAGCCGATTGTCAACATCTTCATCAATACCTGAAGATCTTGAACATGATAAGGTAAGTATTTTAGAGTTTTGATAATACTTTTTAATGGAATGTGCTCTAATTTGCCATTCCATGTAGCCCAGTGAGCCAGTCATTAAACTGGAAGACCATCTATATGTAAAAATTAATAAATTCACATTGCAAATAATACCTAGTTGCTCTTGATAGTACATTGTTTTCCTCACAAAGTTGAGAAAACTGGATGTGAGTGTGAGGCTGATAATAGTGCTCTGTACTCTTAATAATCAAACTGGTTTGGAGTGGAAGATAATTTTTTGACTAAACTTCTAATTGCTTCCTCCACGACCTTTCTGGTGTCTTTGAGCTGGTACATCTCTGTGATTTTGTGTTGCACCTTCGGAATGTACCACGCAAGAGTTGTCCAGTGGTGGTAGCCTGCATTTCAGCATTTTATACATTCATCAGCTTAATATCTAGCCTTGCAACTAATTATTTGTGTGAGCATCAAAAGCATACTAGTGTCTGATCAGGATTGCTCTGCTATTTGTGTAGTTTTCTTCATCTTTTTAAAACCCTAAAGCAACCTTAGCGGTTGAATAAAATGTCTCTATTTAGTTGAATAATGTTCAACTAAAAGAAGAGGCCTTTTGAGAGGGAAGGTTTTTTGAACCATACTGGAACAGTCAGTGAGATGTGCTCTCTGCTGTCCAGTTTCATAGGAGGATTTGTAAACCTAGATAAGAAGCCTTTCTGTTAATGTAATCACAGACTTGTTTCTAATTACTGTTTAACTGATTAACTTGTATTAGACTCATGGAGCTTATCCTTGAAATTGGAGAGTCTCTGGAAATGGTTTTGGAAAAATAATCACCTCTCCTGCTCCAAAACAAACCATTAAAAAAATTCTTTAGAAACCTCAATCTTAACTTATATTCACTGGGATTTGGGCAGACTTGTATAAATTTAAGAAGCCCAAGCAATAAGTGTGAAAGTAATTAAAAAAACCCTCTCTGAAGACAGACACATTAAATACCTTGTGAAAAATATGTAGAGTATTAAGTATTTTTCTGTATGTTTCTAAATGATGGTTTCAGAGCAACAAACTACCAGCTTTTTAGAGAAGAGATTGCTTTTATAGAAACTCTTCTCTTTATTATACAGATTAGAGACTCTATTTTTTTCTAAGTTAGCTCCTAAAAACTTCTTTCTTTATTTGTAGGGGTTTTGTTCTTGGATAACAGCTGCTTTTCGAATGCAGTAAGTATATGAAACAGAAATGGTCAACTGTGGTTTGCTTTGATCTTTTTTAATTAAAATAGTGGTTTTCATTAAAAAATGTTGGGGGTTTTTTTAGATAGATAGAATTTAATACAAGTGCTTATATAGGTGTGTCTGGTCAGGAGAGAAAAGAAAATGAAAACAAGGTCAACTTATGGGAATACTTTTCCAGGATATAGTTGTCCTGCTAGCAGCCCAGGGACTTCCCGATTTTGGGACAGTGTGTGAACCTAAGTGAATCTATGGGATTTATATGGATTCAGAGCTAATAATTATGCTCTAGACTTTTCCTCTTCGAAGAGTACCTTGTGGGTGTTCCCCTGTTTGAAGGCCCAAGGCTCCGGGCAGGAAGTGGGATTTCCCTGCAGGGGTTTCTATGGAGAACTGGTGGTTTATTTGGGGCTGGATTGACTAACTAGGAAAAGTCCATCCCACTGTTTCCCAGAAACCAGCTGTTAGAGATGTGATGTTCATTCCCTGTATCTCTTGGGTCTTAGTAGATCATGGTGTTTAAAAATCAATTTAGAGCTTGGGTATATTTAAATAAAAAAGAGGTGGGGATTCAGCCTGTCTTTCTCCATTTTTACTAGTTCAGGTCCTTCCTTTTCCTTCCTCTCCTATTTTAATGATTGATTCTGCTGAAAGTGGAGAGATGGTGAGAGTTAATTCCAAAGCCTATTATATCTTCTGTTAACTAAGTGTCATAAGGGTAAGGTAGTTTTGTTGTAATTTTCCTTGTGGGGAGCCTTTACGGCGATGAGTGAATACTGTCACAGCGTGATCTTAAATTTTGAGAGCTAGACTTGTGACTATCATAAAACAAGAGGTCACAGAAAATTACTTTGTCCTCTTTTAGTCTGATAAAAAAAGAATTCCATGTCCTTCCATCTTAAATTCCCTCGTGTTAATTTTTATATGGTGATACACAAGAAAAAGATGCTTCTGGAACCTGAAATTATGTATGCAAGGACACAGCCATGTTGGAAACCAGTAGGGACTGATGGGGATGTCATTGGGTAGACTGAGAATTTAGTGTATGTGTATATAAACCACCCCCAAAGAGACTAAGCAGACTGACCACGTGCTTTTCTGTCTGTGGTGCAGCGATGACGAGATTCACGAGAGGTGTGGTGAAGACGCCATTCACTACCTTGCCTTCCAACGCCACATCATCTGCTTGTTGATTACTGTCAGCATTTTGTCTGTGTGTGTGATATTACCTGTCAACCTGTCGGGTGATCTCCTTGGTAAGAATTTTTTTTATTTTTTTTTTTTTGTTATTCTGAGAAGAATTTTACGTTTTTATATCATTGTAAAAGCTTTTAGTTTTTCTTTTTTCTTTTTTTTTCGGTAAACTTTATAAGGTGGTGTTGTGTTTTCCCGCCTGTAGTGGGTTGACTGTGGCTGGATGCCAGGCACTCACTGAAGCTGCTCTGTCACTCCCCTCCACAAGTGGACAGGGGAGAGAGAACACAGTGAAAGGTTCCTGAGCTGAGATAAGGGCTGGGAGAGATCACTCGCTGGATACTGTCATGGGCAAAACAGACTCAACTTGGGGATATTAACTGAATTTATTAATAACAAAATCAGAGCAGGATAATGAGAAGTAAAATAAATCTTACAAACGCCTTCCCCCCACCCCTCCCTCCTTCCCGGGCTCTACCTCCTCCCCCACAGCGGCGCAGGGAGGTGGGGAGTGGGGATTATTGTCAGTTCATCACACGTTCTGCCACTGCTCAGGGGGAAGATTCCTTCCCCTGCTCCAGTGTGGGGCCCTTCCCATGGGAGACAATTCTCCATGAACTTTTCCAGCATGGGTCACTCTTCCACGGGGTGCAGTTCTTCTGGCACAGCCTGCTCCAGCATGGATGCTCCACAGGGTCACAGGTCCTGCCAGCAAACCTGATCAAGTGTGGGCTCCTCTCTCCACTGGTCTGCAGGTTCTTGCCAGGATCCTGCTCCAGTACTATTTTCCACGGGTTCACAGCCCTCTCTCAGGCGTGGGCTCCTCCATGGGCTGCAGGTGGATCTCTGCACCCCAATTAACCTCCACGGGCTGCAAGGGCACAGCTGCCTCACCATGGTGTTCACCATGCGCTGCAGAGGAGTCGCCTGGAGCACCTCCTCCCTCTCCCTCTCCACTGACCTTGGTGTCTGCAGAGTTGTTCCTCTCATGTATTCCCACTCCGCTCCTTTCTGGCCGCAGTTACATCTGCACAAGAACTTTTTTCTCCTTCTTAAATGTGTTATCACAGAGGTGTTACTGTCATTCCTGCTTGGCTTGGCCTTGGCCAGAGGTGGGTCCATCCTGGAGCCAGCTGGCATTGGCTCTGATGAACATGGGGGAAGCTTCTAGAAGCTTTGCACAGAAGTGACCCCCCCTCTACCAAAACCTGGCCAAGCAAACCTAACACATCCCCTCAGTCTGATGTGAAATTTGTATGAATACAGGGTGTTCTTTAAGCAGTTGCCAGAAACAAGATTGCAGAACACGTGCAGACATAGATGGCTAGACTCAAAAGGCTCAAGGCAGGATTAATTTTACCTATGCCCTCTTACCTGGTGTTTATCTAGGCACTCACTGTGTTTTTTATTGGTGATGATTGCCAGTGGAAACCATTGTCACAGCCGAGAAATCTCTTTCTAGTATCCAGTCTGAACCTCTTTTGCTGCATTTTAAAATCACTTCTTTGACCTGTCACTGGAGATAATAGATTATTCTTTTTTTCTTTGCAAAGTCCTTGTAGCTGCTTGAGGGTTATAAATTCTTCTGGGCTTTTTCCTCTTTTTTGTAAACCAGACCAATTAATTTGGTAATTAATGAGAAATGTTTTCCATTTGGCTGATCATAAAATCATTAGCCATGACTTGAATTTTTGTTTCAGTCTATCTGGACTGTCTCCTGTTGTTCCTTTCTGTTTTGTAAAGCAAGAGAGTACAGCTTCTGTTTTTCTCCATTAGCTTTTGTGATCCTAGGAAATACAGCTGAAAAAAAAAGTTTTAGTGTCTCTCCCTTTTTTCCTCCCCTTCCACTGTAAGCTGATTTTGTACATTTGCAGTTCTTTCAGTTGTGATGACTTAACTTGAAATGTGGTTTAACAATCTATGCTAGAGGATTGTTTACCTTTCCAGATACACTTACCTCTTTTTTCCTTTGTGAGCATTTACTCAATTTTCACTCACTTGCCTTATCATTTTTTTAAAATACTTGACAGTTTAGAGAAATAATGTCATACAAACTCTCTCATTTTTGACCTTAGCAAGGTTATCAGCACTATTCTGTCAACACTGAATTAATGCAGCTTAAAAGCCTGAGATAAGAAATCAGTTAAGATGGAAGAAAAATGTGAAGGAAATATGTTCAATCCCTAAACAATGTTGTTAATGGACATGAAAGGAGATTGAAGGGAGAAAGGGAACTGCTGCAAAGATGTACTGTTCAGATTTTTAAAACAATCTACTACTTCTCTTCATGGTTTGAACGTAGTATAATCCTGGGGCTTTTTTTCCTACTTTAAAATGCAATACAGAGTAGAGCAGCATTGATTATGATTCTGAATCTTTTTATCAATGAACTTGCTCAGCATTAGAAAGAAATATATTATCATCTTTAAAAACTGGAATAAAAGCTGACTTTCTGATAGTTTACTGTGAATGTTGCACCAGCAAATTATGCTAATTTTTTTTGTTCTTAGATAAGGATCCCTATAGTTTTGGAAGAACAACTATAGTGAACTTACAAACTGGGTAAGTCAGTCTTGCAGAGTACCTTTATACTTGTGTTAGTTTGCTACCACCATCTCTAAACACAAGAATTGACACTTGCAGGGTGGCTCCTGGGGTCAGAGTGACTTATTCACAACTTATTCACACTTGATTGACTGAAACAGGGATATGTTCTGCTTCAGGCTGTGCACTTACAGTGCTGATAAGAAATCTTGAGACTTGGCTTCTACTCACTCAGCTCTTACTTCTTACACCACATGTTTCTTTTGGCTAATGACTGCACATCTAGTGATATTATTTTCAGAAATTTCCACATTAAAAGAAACCATGTTTCATGGTTTCATAAAGAAATGTATGAAATGTAAAGAAATGTTTCATAAGGAAAGTAAAGCTGACCACTTTACTAGAATGTGTAACTTGGATAATATAAATTCCCTTACCTTAGATTTCTGTGTGTGCATATCTCTCTAATCTGAGATTGCAATTAAAATTGTTTCTGTGTGTTTTAAAAACAGTCTGTAAAATAGTTGTAATACAAAGCTGTATAAGTCTTCTGGTTTATTACTTGATCAATCCACATCCATCCATGATACAATGTCCAATAGAGTTTCTGCCAATGCACTTTGTTTTTATAACCATGTTATGAAACTTAGTAACTAGTAGGGATTTTTTCGCTTGCTTGGTGCTTGGTTTTCTTAATGTGCGAAATAGGTTCCTGTATTTTGGGTTAATTATAATTATTAATGCTCTTCACAAAACTGAAGAACTGTTCACAGACCAGAACGTCTCTAAGCTTTGAAGAAGGAGCTATTAAGGATAAGAATTTATGTTGAGGCTGTTTTCAGCTGTGTTCAAGGAGAGTTCAATTATGCACTCAGCACAGTAAATAATAAGGCAAATTAAAACCATTTTGGCAAATAGCATCATGTGTGCTATTGGCCATCTGGCTGGGAAGGTGCCAGCCAAACACTTCCTAAATATGTCCATGTCATAGAATAACTATTTTCTTTGTAGGTTAACTACCCACAGAATAGTATGATAAGTAAGTAACTCTCCCTCTTGGCTGTCCAAGGCATCTGTATAGGCATGACTGACTACCAGTAACTACTTTTTTTTTTCTGTTTTGTGTTCAGTGAAAGGTTCTGATCTGATTAGCATTTTGACAGCTACTTATATCAGTTGGACAGTTGGTTCTTCCTGTTTTTCATATTCATAACATTTTGTCTGACAGCAATAATCTTCTTTGGCTGCACACCGTTTTTGCTGTTGTTTACCTGATTCTGACTGTTGTCTTCATGAGACACCACATGAAGTATGTCACATATAAAGAAGAAAACATAGTAAGTTTCTGTACTGGGCTGAAGGAAAACATAGAGCATATTTGCCAGTGTATAATGCTAAAAAAGCAAATTGCTAAGAGGCTCCTGTGTGCTAGACTGTGACATAAATGTGAAGGAATTCACTGAAAGCACTGCTACAGTGAGTCAATTGTGAAAATGGAAGGAGAGGAGGGGGTTGGGGAAGGATTTGTGAAATTTTGCTGTAACCTATTATCAGTGTAGAGGGTGCTGTCTTAAATACATGCAGCTCCCACCAAAACCAAAATTTCCTACGTTTTTCTCCCCTCTACCACACAGCTGCTTGTGCTGTGTCACTGCCTTCCTTATATTCTTGTTTTCTTTATGTGATTTCTCAACATTTGACTTGCATTTTCTCTCACAGGTTAAGCGCACGCTGTTTATAACTGGTATTCCCAAAAGTGCCAATGAAGAGATAATACAAAACCATTTCACGTAAGTTCCATACCTGAGTAATTAGAATCATAGAATGGTTTGAGTTGGAAGGGACCTTAAAGGTCATCTAGTTCCAACCCTCCCTGCCATGTACAGGGACACCTTCCCCTGGACCAGGTTGCTCAGAGCCCCATCCAATGTGGCCTTGAACACTTCCAAGGATGGGGCTGGAAGTCCACAGCTTCTCTGAGCAACCTGTTCCAGTGCCTCCAGTGCCTCACAGTAAAGGATTTCCTCCTCATATCTGATCTAAACCTATTTTCTTTCAGTTTAAAACCCTATTGCTTGTCCTATTAGTACATGCCCTGATAAAAAGCCTCTCTTCATCTTTTATAAAAAACAGGAGATTTAAAATTGTCCTGGTAGTTTTACCTGACCAAGCAGATATGTTTTTTGAATTTTGCACTGTTTAAAATTCATGTTATAGTATATCTGTGTTCTAAAAGCATATCTTATTCCTTAGCCAGTGCTGAGAAAAGACTATATTTCAGTGAGGTTAGTTAGCTGATCTTAAAATCAGAAGATAAGACAGTGGCTGTACTGTATCCACACTTTCCATTCACGCTCCCACATGACCTTTACTTGGAATAATGCTGTGCATCTCATGTTAAAGTAACTTTCAGCAATGTCTCTCTGGAAGTCTCTGCTCTGTGATACATCATGCAGAAATCAAATGACTGATTGAGATGTCAGTTAGGTATCAGTGGTGCTCTTTGAAACAGTTTCTTTGTTGTACTTTTTGTTCTTACTGTTCCCATGTGCTGCTTCCTTTCAGGGATGCCTACCCAAGCTGCACTGTGCTGGAGGTCCAGCTGTGTTATGACGTAGCCAAGCTTATTTATCTATTCAAAAAAAGGTACTTGTTTTTGTAATCTACATGACTTTAGCATAGTTTTACAAATGTTTTGCTAGTCCTTAATCAACACATACCAGCAGTACTAACCGTGCACATACTAAGGATGAATTCTGCTCCTAAAGTTCTGGTCTGGACTTCAGTTAGATTCTGTTGTGGTTTACAGTGAGTTGTGGGGCTCAGCCCATCTCTTGTGGGTGTGATATGTTGTGTGTTGCATAAGGTAAGTTTTGACTGGCTAATTATTTCTGTGTGTCTGTATATAGTTAGTTACTTATTGTCAGGCAGTACAAAGTGAAAAACTGAATTATTAAATTAATAACTCTGTTAACCTTGCTTCTTTGGCCAGATTGATGATCTCACGAGAGACAAGTGTTATTTTCTGGGCTATCAAGAATAGCATTGTGTTTTGTTTTTTTTAAATCTGGAACCTCACTATAAGTGTAGGTTGTATAAAGCTATTACTGACTTGAAAATAAATTATACTCATATATATAAGTAACTAAAATTAAAGTGAATGTAAATAACTTTGATGACTGATTCGTTCGCTGTCAATCCTTACAATAACTTTTTTTCTCGGGGACTATGTTCTTCCTAAGCTTGATGTTTATACTTTTTTTGTTGCAAATTGTTATAGATTTATTTTTTCTGTCCAGAAACCAGGCAGAAAAAAGCCTGACTTACTATGAACACCTGCATCAGAAGTATGGCAAGCGGGTCCAAATCAACCCTAAGCCATGTGGTCAGTTCTGCTGTTGTGAAATGAGAGGATGTGAAAGGGTAAGAGGTTGTGTTCTGTTTTACTTATGGCCAGGTAGATTGTTAGAAGGGTGGAGAATAGTTTTTGTGTGACATCTCACTGAGCTTCAGAAAATTCCTTATTTGTTCGTTCCTAATAGCTCATCTGTCATGTTCTTACACTGGGGGGAAAAGGAATTCCCCAAAACTTTTGAAATGTAATCTAAGTGAAAAAAATTGAAGTACAGGAAAATCTTACATTTGTTTGTCTTCGCCTTGCGACATCATTTGTAATTTGTGGAAGTAGTCTGAGGAAGAGAGACTATGGTTTGTGTAAGCTGTATGAAGATATTAATTAATGAGGATATTAGCCATCTGGTGCTTGGATGTAACAGTCATCAATTTTCTGACAGGAGGATGCTGTAGATTATTATACCAAAGTTAGAAATGAACTGATGGAAGAATATTCGAAAGAGGAACAAGCTGTTCATAATAACCCACTGGGAATGGCTTTTGTAACATTTCAAGAGAAATCCATGGCAACCTAGTAAGTTTTGTCTTCTGTTTTGTTTGTTCTCTTTTAACTGTAATAGTACAACTGATCTCTTGTTTGTGTCCCTTGTTTGCTTATATTGGCTCTTCTTCCTTTCTTCTCTTTCACCATTCTATGGATTTGGCCTGCTTTGCTTTCTGGTAAGTTTTCCCTTAAGTGTGCATTTTAGCCTCTGTGCTTTGAGTGAAGAAATTATCTAAGAGACTAAAAGGCTTGGGACATTTATTGGGATGAGGAACCTTTCTCTTCTGTGTGGGATCCTGTCCATCAGTGTAGGTTAATAGTAGGCCAGACTAATTGGCTCTTGAATACAAGTTACCGATTCCTCTATTTTCTACTGTGCAAATGTTACAATGACCAAACTATCAGTGAGTGCAAATTACACTGCTAGTTAGTCATCTTAACAGTGTAGGGTCAGTGACTGACCTGGCCATAGGTGATAGATACACATTCTGTATCTCTATTACCTGTTTTTACAGATATATGTGTAGACCTAATGCCAGAAGTTGTTCAGTATTTTTTTATTCAGTTATTTGTAGAGGTAAATGCATGTAACCTCTCATTTTCTGTTCACACTGGGAGCATCTTTCACTGTCACAGAGTGGGTAAAAGGAAGCAGAATAATATTTGTATTACAGTGTAACACATCATGCTTTTTTTATTCTCAGATTGAAATTGTCTCCGTTCTTTTGACCTTCAAGTCATGTTAGAGAGCCAGTCTTTCAGCTTCTTTTCAAGGAAGTCCAGGGTGTAGAATTTCTTGCAAGAATTTGATAGGTTGGAGAAAGTTTTGCTTGCTACTCTTTAATTGAGTAGTGATGGTGTGATGAAATCTGCCTGCTCTCCTAATTTTGTAAGGAAATAACATTTTGAGATGTGAAACTGAAAGAAGAAATAAGCACTGAAGTTCCTTGTCTAGCTGCTCATATGTTGTGTACAATTTTGGTGGGATAGTCTCTGCTTGGGCATGTGTTCTGAGTTGCACTGCTGGCATCTCTTGAGTCGAATTATCAAGACCTGAAAAGATTTTAATTTGTTTAGCTTGGAATTGATGTGGTGGACTCCATTTCCTGTCAAATTAGATTAGATTATATGTGAAGCTGAGGCTCCCATCAAATTAGAAAGTTACTTGTTGCCCTTAGTACTCTCTCCTCCACAGAATCCTGAAATAGGATGGGAAAACAGGAAGCCAGAACTGAGGTTCATTGGTGGTTGTAGAAGCTTGTTTTATGATGGCTAAAGCTTGCTCTGTATGTATTTTTTTAAAATCAACTGTCAAAGGATAATTAACTTTCTTAACTACTTGCTGCTGCAAGATGCTGGCAATTTGACATCACTACTTGAATTCTGGTAAGGTAAAGATCTGGGGCTTGGGGGTTGTGTTTGTTTGTTTGTTTGGTGTTCATGTATGTGGTTCTCTGTCTTCTTTATGTTAAGAGCACAACTGAGAAACAAGCATGTTCATAGATTTTACCGTCTACCCATTTAAATATAAAATATACTGTTTCCATGCTAGTGTAATAAAATAGTCTCTGAATGTATCCCTAGCCCTTCTAGTGCTGTCCTTTGAGAAATCTTTGAAAGCACTTATTCTGGGCATGTTTAAATTTTCTTTAAATACACTGAGTGTCAGTCAGCTCATAATATTAGAAGATAGAATTAAGTACTGTGATTATTTTTGGAGTGGGTGAAAGAGGCTGATATTTTGAATTGTGGGAATAGCAGCGTGCTAAAAATTTTTCTGAGAATTGGCTGGATTTGATACTATTGTAAAGGATTAGTCTGCACTCTCATTTAATTAGTCTACTTTGATTTGAAAACAGTTGTAATTATGTAAAGATCTGTTTAGGGAACTGTCTGTCTTTTTTTTCCAGTGCTCTCAGACTTTGATTTATTTTTTTACTTTTTTTTTTTTTAATACAATTACTCACATTGGTAGAAGCAGTGAACAGTTTAAACCAAGGCTGCTTTTTCTTTCCAGCAAAACAGATCTCATAGACCTGTAGTAGCAACTGTTTATATAGTTGTCATTAATGCAAAATGTATTTATTACATTGCTTTTTAAGTACTATCTTGATCACAGGTTATTAAAATTAAAAAAACCCTTCTTCATTATTCCCAGTCTTTCTCATTACATATTCAGCATTTTCAGGTATAAAAATTTGGAAAACATCCTCCTCTTCTTCCTTACAGCATCCTCAAAGACTTCAATGCCTGCAAATGTCAGAGTATTAAGTGTAAAGGAGAGCCCCAGCCATCATCCTACAGCAAGGACCTATGTGTGTCAAACTGGGAGGTTAGATATGCTCCTTATCCTGAGAATATTTGTTGGTAAGAATCCTGTCTTACATCTGTTTATTGATGATAATGTAGGTTTAGAATGGGCATAGGAGAAACAGGGACGAGTGCATTTTTCTTTAATCCTAAACCAGGGCTTTATGTGGTGTTTGAATGTGGCTGATCTGCCTCTTTATTTTCATTACTGGTGTTTTTACTGACCTCAGGGAGGCCTCTCTGAGGCTGACTAGAGTTTTGCCACCCCAGATTTTAAAAAAACCCTAAACTTGTTAGAGTCTGTCTCTCAGAGTTTCCATTTTTGGAGGCTAATGCATATTTACTGTTGAGATCTGAGGAAAGCAACTTGATGTTACTGCGAAGTGTCCTCCAAGTTTTTGGAGCTGACATGTGATAAGTATAACTTGATCTACTCTGTGAACTTTGGTCTATCTTTTGACATCATCTTTATTAATCCAGTACGTTTCCCAGATAAGTGCTTTTTGAATTAAACTGTTCCTGTTTTGCCTTCTGTCATGTTTATAGGCTAAAAAAGATCTAAACATTTTCCAGTTGCTTTGCAAATAACTTCAGGTGGGGGTCAATATAATCCTTTCTTCGTGTAACAGTGAACTTGTGACATTTCCATTGCCCAACCCAAAACCGCAAGTGAGACACAGATAGGCACAAGTTGCTGTGTTTCACCTGCGTGTAATTTCTTTTTTAAAGCACACTTTTTTCTCAAGTATTTTAACAGAAAATGACTCTTAAGGTAATTATGCCATCAATTTCTAATAATTGAGAGGTTTTCTCTAGGACTACAATTCTGCAGTTGGGAATAAAGTACAGAATCTTTAACCAAGAAATAAACAACTATGATTCTTAGCTGTGTCTTTTGCAGCAGTCTTATTTTGAGATATGAATTAAAAATCTCTTGCAAGCTGCTTTCCAGGTAGGGTCGGTTTAATGTACCTTTTTCATGAAAGGGTTCTTCTGTGTGTATGTGCTTCATTTCCTCTTCCTTTCTTCAAGCACTGGACACAGGAATTGTTCTGTGAGACTCAGTGGACTGAAGCCCCTGCAAAACTTTTTTCTAAACATCTCTAAGAGGGGAAGATGGTGGGGTTTTGGTATTTTAGGTTGGGTTGTTTTCCTCTTTTCCTTCTCTCCCCTCCCCCTTGAAGAAGAGGAATCACAGGGATTTTCCAAGTTCACAAAAAGACTTGTCATAATTAGGAAGTTACTAAGCCTCTGTATCCCTGTTTTGTCTGTTCTAAATACTTGGCTTTGGCTGGAGTTCAAATCATTCCAGTCCTTTTGGGAACCATTTCAGATAATATGTAAGAACTTTACATGTTTAAAATCTGCAGTTGCTGTTTTAATATAGCAGGAAGAGATGCCATGTTTGTAGATTATTTTTTTTTCAAATCACAGTTTCTTGGTAGATTCTGCCGCTGGTAGCTGTTCTTCTTGCAGAAGTTCTCTGTACCTTCTATCTCTGTCTCTTCTTTTTCTTTGTTTAGTACTTCTGCATTAGTGAACAGGAGAAGTGTTTCATCCCAAACCTTAATTACGTTACACGTTTATGTTTTTGTAAAGGAAGACTGAGTACGTCCTTCTGCAAGCACAATTTATGTTATCATTCAAGAGAGGCTGCAGTTTTCTTTATTTCTGATAGCAGCTGGAACTTGTGTAGTGCTTTGTTATATAACTTTGAAAGCTCAGTTTACAAAAAGCAGTGCCACCTGCTCCTTGACAGATAGGATATATCTTTTTTAGCAGCAAATGCTTACTGCTTGTTTTAATGTCCTCTTTATTTTTACTTTTTTCTCCAGGAAAAATCTTTCAGTGCATGGACTGAAATGGTGGTTTAGATGGGTGTGCATTAATTTGCTTCTTTTTATTGTGCTGTTTTTTCTCACTACTCCTTCTATAATCATCTCAACCATGGACAAGTTCAATGTCACTAAACCTATTCACTACCTTAATGTGAGTACCACCATACATTTGGATATAGCTGTGTATCAAACCAAAATATTGGGAAACTGTGATAGACATAGTTTCATTTTCTTACTATACACCTTTAAGTCAAATTCAGTTGAAATTCCCAGGATTGTTTTATGTAGCTGCTTATTGAAAAACATACAGCCAGAACTGGATCTTTAGCCCTCTTTTATTCCTGGATAGTAGTCTGAAGTAATTTCACCTGAAACTCTATGTTATTAAAATATTTATTTGTTTGTGGTAAAAATTTGCATTCCATGTTTACATAATTCTAAATGTTGTAATCATAAAGCTTTGCAAAAAATGGAATTTTGAGTCCAACTTGAATTTTGATTTTTATGATACGATGGGAGGAGTTCAGTTTTTAAACTCTGAGGTAAAAATGTTGTTTTTATTTTGCTTATTGGGTTCAAATTAACATAGCATATATATATATATATATCTCAGATCCTAGTTTGACTGCAGCTGAAGTCTCCTGCAAATTGTTCTTTTTAAATACTTCTCCAAGATAGCGTAAATGACATAAAGACTGCCTGTGAGACTGCACTCTCATGGAATTTAATTCCCAATCCTACTTTGTTTTTTTGTCTTGCACAGCAGTGCTAATCACTCATGGCTCAGTTTAAGACCACCTGAGTATAATTTCCCTAGTTTATCCTGCTATAATTTACAAAAAGCAAAATATTGCAGCCTCTGTTCCACCACAACTGCATTAAAATGCTTTTAATACTTACTCTTTCTTTTTTCCCCTACTAGAATCCCATCGTCAGCCAGTTTTTCCCAACGCTTTTGCTCTGGTCCTTCTCAGCTTTGCTACCAACAATTGTCTATTACTCAACTTTGCTGGAGTCCCACTGGACAAAGTAAGCAAGCTTTTCTTCTGTTTTTGCCTTACCAGCTGAATAACTGGAAGAAATGAAGAGTGTTTATCTTTCATGGAGCTCTTAAATCCACAGACCTCTCATAGCAGGGAATGTCATGTTCTTGTCTTTCTAGTGTTACAACCACACTTTGGGGTTTAAGTGATTTTTAACCCATACAGCAAGTGTAATCTAACCACATGACTTGCTTATGCTTCCCCTTGCTTCCCATCCCACTTCTCTTTCTGTTTTATCAGAAAAAAATGTGTGATCAGGCTCAGGATGTGTAGCTTCAACGGGAGCATGGGGAGTGCCTCTGATCCCATAACTAGCTTGCTCTCTGGGTAGATAGGCCATGTGGGTTTGGATACCCTGCAGACTGAGTACATCACAGAACCATAGAATCCCACTTGACAGAAAGTGCTCCAGCTCTTAGCATGCTACTTATAAAAGGGGCATCCATCTTTTTGTTGTGTGGCATGACAAAAATGATCTGGATGTAACTCTTGGTGCACAACTCAATTGCTGTTGGGTATTGTTAGTGGTGATCTGAGAAGATCTATGGGACCAGTGCCCAGCAGATGTGTTGATATAAGATTTTCAAATACAACCAGAGCACTCTGGAGACATTAAGCCCGCTGATGTGCTGCTAACTTGGAATACTCAGCACAGCTTGGTTTGGAATACCAGATTTGATGCCCAGTTTACCTGCAGTCAGATAAAGCATGGTACTGCACACTGAATCCCTGCTTCACTCAAACTTCACTCAGTCTTTATCCACAAAGCTTGTAGCCATTTCTTTGGTTTGTTTTTATATTCTAATGTCAATTATTTTTCACTTTTGAACTTTTTGTACCATTCCTTTCTAAGACATAGTGTCCAGAATCTGCTGTTTATTCATCACAGTTGTATGCTCTTCATCAAATTGGGGGGTTTTTTGGGGGGGTAGTTACACTGCACACATGAACTTTGAGCCCTTCTCAATCAGTTAAAATAGTTTTTCAAAGTCACTAGTGACTTTATTAAAATTTGTCATCTGTGATCACAGATTTGATTTCCAGCATTGGTATAATTACTCTGACACGTCTCGCAGTGCCCAGGGGTTACATGATCCTATAACAAAACCTCTGTGGCTTTAAAGCCCTATCAGATTCCACCTTCAGCAGTCTGAATTGTTTATAGTGATGGCTCCACTTTTCTGGCAACAGTGTCACCAGATCGATGTTCCTGCTACTGTAGTAGGGGTATAGCATGAGCAGTGTCATGTTGTTCTTGAGGACTTGCTGCTTGGCAAGGACAGTTAAGTAGGTTGTGTAAGTGTCTGGTTTCTTGGCAGTGGTGCCCTTCTACGAACTGCCTAATCCCTCTTGGCATGACACTTGAAGAGCTGTTTGTTTACAAGCTGCTGCAGGATTGAGTTTCTGTGGACAAGAGACCAGCTGTGGCTGTCACACATCCCTGTGCTTGTGGTACGGACCTGTAGTGATGCTAATCCAGAGTCCAGTATAATGTTCAAGAAGATACTAAAAGTCTGCTTGGTCCAAATTGGTGAATATCTCAAAAGATGTTTCTTTTGTGAGCATGTTGTAGCAATGTGATATGGTAAGGGGAGCTGGAAGTCTGACAGGTGCTGACATTCTCTGGGCAAGATCCTTCATATGTGGAAGTGTTTCATGTGAGTTTCTTACTCAATGACTTTTTATGTTGGTAGATCTGCAGAGAACAGAATAATGATGCATAAAGTCTACATATTTTTGATCTTCATGGTATTGATCCTGCCCTCCCTTGGTCTGACCAGGTAAAGAGTCGTAGTTAAACAAAGTAATGGTTGAATATTTTTATTATGAGGCATCTTACTTGTGTTTTCTAGTTGAGGTATAGTTGATGTACCCCCACTCCCCTCCAGTTGCATGTGGTTATATTGTCATTATGCATTAGATTTCAATGTTCATTTTGCATCAGAGCACCTAAAGTTCCCAAAGCCTGACTTTGTACAAAGAAATTTAAGACTTGTAAGCTCAATGAATAATTGAAAGTTGCCCATACTCATCATCACAGCTGAGAACCCAGTTTCCTGACTGTGTCTTTGAGTTAGAGTTGTCCTTTTCTTTCCACCTCTACAGCATTTGACTGTTTCCCTTCCTAACTGGGTGACATGTATTTGTCCTATCTGTATAATAATTGCTAAAAAAGAATTATTAAAACTTTAGTATGAAGTAGATATTTCTGTTCTGTTTGATTCTGTATCTTTTTTCTTATCTCTAGGAATCAGTAACTGTGATAAAGCTAAAGTAGTGATTTGATTAAATTCTTTCTATGCACTGTCTTGATTTTAACTACTTAAAAAGAGAAGCAATTTTACACAGTGTTAATCTGTTGGAGACTGAATTACAATAATCATCTTTCTTTCAGCCTTGATTTTTTTTTCCGCTGGCTGTTTGACAGAGAATCATCTGATTCTGCAGTTAGGCTGGAGTAAGTATTAGCAATTCTTCACTAAAGAAATACTTAGAACTTTTAATTTTTTTGCTGTTGACTAGCCTTGGTTAGTGTTTGTTCAGATTTGCTCAAGGTTGCTACTCTGTGGGATGATGCTGAGCTTCTGAATAAGGGGAAGAGAATGCAAGTGGTTTTGCTATGCAAAAATCCATACTTTTTTCCTGCTACCTAATGTATGCAAACTTTCAATAAAGAGATAGTTATTTTCCCAAAACTTTACAAATTTAGTAGATGACAAGAAAGGATGGGATGGTATGATGCAAGTGAGAGGGGACCAGAAATTGTAGTGAGGATTGTTGCATATCGTGGACAGGGGATCTTCCCAAGGATTACAATGAGACCGAATAGCTGCAACAGTTCTCTTTCTGAAGTCCAATGACTCTTGATTTTAACAAACATGTATGTTTTTACACCAGCATTGAGAATTTGCAGATACTGGTTATTTTAAGCTCTCGTGACTGTGGCTGGAGGGAAAGAATAGAATGAGATTAATAGGCCATAGGTTTCCAAGTGCTGTTGCAAAATCAGTAACAGGAAGACGATTAGGAGAGACTGAGTTAGGAGAGACAATTATTCTATTGCAGTCTTATCTCATCTTGTATTAGGTTGCTGTTGCAGACATCAAATGATGCTCTTGTCTGTTATCAGCCACCCATCAGACTGCTGTGTGTCTTTTTGTGAACAATTTATTCCTCACCTGAACTACAACTCAGCCAGGCCCTTACATACTACACTCACTGTATTTGTAGCTGTGCAGTAATCTTTCCCAATCTTTCTGATAATCTCAAGATTATCAGAAGTCTTCTAGCCACTTTCTGTAGTGTCTAGTGCTCAGGGCTCCATTGCACACGTTATATTTGTCTGCTTTCCAGTCAGTGTCTGATGTCTTTCCTTGCAGATGTGTCTTTCTACCTGACCAGGGAGCATTCTTTGTGAACTATGTCATTGCCTCTGCTTTCGTTGGCAATGGGATGGAGCTGCTGCGCCTGCCCGGCCTCATCCTTTACACCATACGCATGATAATGGCCAAGTCCACAGCAGAAAGGAAAAATATTAAACAGGTATGAGAGCCCCTCCTTAGCCAGAGAAAATTGAATGCTTGATCCCTATCAGAAACAGTGGGAGCTCCCATCCTTCATAACATTAATTCTCATCTCCTGACAGTTGGTTGTTGTGGGGTTTTTTTGGCCTTTGTTTCGCTTATCCATGGCAGGTTCATATTCCCTTCATTTGCAGCACAGATAATGGGGAGGTATTTATTCAAGTCAGAGATGATCAAAAATCAAAGCCCAAGATCTGAATTTCAGATATTATTCTCTTCTTAGCCCTAAGTCAGAGTTTATGATTTGGATTTTATAGGATGATTCTGATTTTATCTTATAGTCTAAACTTCAGGGAGTTTTTTATTTCAAATGTGTCTGTAGTTAGTTTCTTCTTCAGCCCACAGGTGTGTACAACCTTTATCTGAACATACACCTAGCAAACTAAATACTTATTGCCTATATTCCATTTTAAGTGGTGGACTTTCACTTCCAGGTGATGTGTCATCTTGCAGCTTGAAATTCCAGGTGTTACAATGGAAACTTAAATCTGTATACAGCTGCCCCTGTTCTTCTTCCTTTTCTTATTTCCTTGGTTTTTTTCTTTTTTTTTTTTTAATGGATTGGTGGGTTCCATTTCCAAAAGATTCCTTTAAACATTCACTTCTGTTCTGTATTACCCCTTACTCTGGTTGAAATGGCTTACACTGATTTCCTCATCCCAAGAGGAAAAAGTGGGAATACTACCACACTAAAGCTTTGATATCTTGAGCTTTCCCTACTGCAAAAGCCAACACAAGAAACAATACAGTTTTAGTGGAATCTGCCATGAGATGAAAGTTCTGAGTTTGGCACTATTATTTTCTGCCTTATGGTTTTAAGGAGTTGCTTCTTGTAGATGCAAACAGATTACCTGAGGAATTACTTTAAGGCATTTGAAGAAGCAGCATCTTTTCTGTATGTGCAGATACTTAAAATGCATAATACTTCATCTTATTATGTAATTTATGCCTCTTAGGGAAATAACTGATCTCTCACAGAGAGAGAATAAGAGAAGGTGAATTGTTGTGTTAGTGAATCTATTCTTAACTCCTGACACATTGATGGATGACTTGAGAGTTTTGGGTGTTTTGTTTTTGTTCCTAGCAACAAGCTTTTGAATATGAATTTGGAGCAATGTATGCCTGGATGCTGTGTGTGTTCACTGTCATCATGGCCTATAGCATCACGTGTCCCATCATTGTCCCATTTGGTAAGTTTTCTGATGAGCTGTGGGCACTGTGGGAGTTTTGCAAGGCCCAGCTCTGCATTCTTATTCCAGTTCAAATACTGATAATGCTTAGGTCTTGGATGCAAGTTTCCTTCCTTTCTTGTGGAAAAAGAGTGCAGAAGATGGTGAATTACATAGCTCTTTAGAAGTTGAGTGTATTTAATGTCTATTAGATGCTTATTTTATTTCTCAAATTTGAATGTATTGGCTCTGGTGGTGTTCAGGAGTTTAGGTAGGTTTGGGGATGAGGGGATTATTTTTAGGTCTGGGTTCTTGAGGTCTGGGAGAAGCAAGCTGCAGAGGATACCCAGCCTGGAAGTCCACTCAGAACAGCCAAACTTGACTCAAGACATTCTGATCCCCAAATCCTTTAGGCTTTTGTCCTAAAGTTTGTCTGATGTATGTACATCACAGCTGGACCAACACACAAAAATAAGTGTGTTGGTCCAGCACCAACAGACTAGAAAGCTACTGTACTTTACACTACTGCAGCTCTTCTGTGTTGCAAACCATTTATCTAAAATTCCACATTCTGAATGAGAAAGGGGCTGTGGTCATCACTGTGCTATGGACAGCTCTATGATCCGTGGTACTGACCACAGGGATGTGATCTAACAACTTGCTGGCTGCTTTGCTGGGACATGGTCTAGGTGAACCCCATAGCTGCCCTTTGACCAAAAAGGAAATGCTGGACACTCTGGTAGATTTCCTGGTTTAGAAAACCAGTTAACTCAGGGTTCAGGGCACATGGGTGGGACACAGCTGCCCTGTGGTGTAGATGGTGCTACAGTCCTGTAGGACCTTGAGAAGGTCTCCAGATCTGAGTCACAGACCTTTTTCTAGTTATTCAGTTGGTTTATCTCTGTCCCATGAGTTAAACAACATTTGTGCCTCAAGTTGCCTATATATCTTTGATTACCTCTGTCTTCCTGTATCAGCCATTAAATGCTGTATGGGCATGCAAGAAACTTGGCCATCTGTCTAGAACTCGTGTACAATTGTCCATCTTCAGTGACTGTGACATGAGCTATGTCTTATTTTCCTTCGTCTTTCATTCACAGAGATTATAGACTGTCGTAAGAATTACGTATAAAGAATCGTTTCAACAGCTACAGATATTTCCACTTGAGATCTGTTTATCAGACATAAGTAGTACTAAATAATTTTATATAGTTGGTATTTTTGTTTTCTAATTCAAATCTTCACAGAGCTAGATACAAGATAATTATCTAAATTAGATATTGTTCAGAACTGGTTTAATCAACAACCTTATTATGGGGAGAATGTGGCCAATTTTTATGTAACAAATGTAATTGATATTTACTTACATTTCATTTTGCATGCAGTTGTAAATATCTGAATGTACTACTGCATACCAGAGCTGTTGCAATTCATAGCTGCCACAGCAGTTGCTGGCTATTTTTTGGGATAAGGAATAACTGACTTGAAAGTGCTGAAGGCTGAGTGGCTAGTTAAGCCACTGACAGACCTTTCTTCCTTACCACTACAGGGGTAGAGGAGTTAGCAAGTCTTCCCTACTGGCTTGGCCTCATGGGCCAGCATTAGGAAGGAGCTCTGGGTTCTCCCTGGGAGCACAAGAGGCGCCACAGAGAAGTGTGTGGGGAGGGGAGGGATGGAGATGCAACAACCTGAGGAGCATGTGCTGTCATGCAGCTGTACCCCATTCATATTTGGGCTGTATCCCACCACTGGTATCTAGATTTTCAGTCACTTCTTTAATGTAGATCTCCTCACAGAATGGCTGCTTTTTGTACAGTTTCCAACAGCCTTTCCTTGGCTCTCCCATTTTCCCTTCCAGGTTTAATATACATACTCCTGAAGCACATGGTTGACCGCCATAACCTTTACTACGCATATCTCCCTGCCAAGCTGGAGAAGAAGATGCACTTTGCAGCTGTGAATCAGGCCCTTGCAGCTCCAATTCTCTGCCTTTTCTGGCTCTATTTTTATTCATTTTTGAGGCTAGGTAAGTATTACCTTTTTCCACCTAGAAACTGCTCCCAGCTCACTTGCCAGCCTCCCTAAATTAGATGTGCAGTTTCAGAAGCTTTCTGGGCTTTCCTTTTTGCTTCCATAAAGGGGAATTCATGGTGTTACCTGGGGCACTGAACTATACAAGGTTTGCAGCTTACACAAGTATACATAAGATCATCCTTTGGTGGAGATGGCTGATATGTTAACTTAAACTGTTAGCATGGAGCTCCATTGTTTCTTCAGTTTGCAGGAGATTCCTTAAATCTGTAGAGTTTGAATTGGCCAATTGGGCTTCGGAGTGACAGACAGTAAAAATCATTACATAAACCAAAAAATCTGTTCAGAATTAGCTCTTTGTAGTAGGATGGCCTCTGGCTTCACTACCTGCATTTGTACTACTTATGCCTGTGCATAAGTTTGATTTGCCCTGTGCAAATTGGCTACTGCCTCGGTTGTACAGCTGTGTCACTCAGCCAACATTTTAACATTTTTTTTCTTCCTATTGCTAGTCATACAGTGTTCTACATCATCCATCAAACTTTACATGGAAGACTGCAGTGAGATGGTGACTCTTTTGCCCATATTGTAGTTTAAACTTTGTGGTTTTTGTCAAGTTTATTTTAAAAATAGGGAGGGACGTTCTGTATTTTGCAAATACTTGGCATTGATTTTATTGGCTGTGGTGTATTAACAGCTTTAATGTCAGAGAAGGTAGGAGACAGCTTATGGCTTTTTATCCATGATACAGGAGGAAGCATTTGGCATGGAATGGGGATGTCAATGGTGCTGGAAGGAATTGAGTTTCCCTTCTTGGGAAGGAAGCTCCTGATTTCTAATCATATTGTGCCCTGATGACAAATGACCATGCTTTGTGTTTTTCTAGCATGCCAGTAGTCAGAAAGGTATTGTTGGCAGCCTGTCATCTAACTTTAGGGATAGCTAAAGCTATAGGGAAAGCTCCCTGTGGATGTGAAAGTCATTCAGAACTATTGCTTTGGGCTGTCCTTGGGTTTGAGCAGATGTTCCTGCATTACTGGTATGTTTGAGAGCTTGTTTTTTCCCTTGTTTTGAAAGCTGCCTTTGAAACCAGGAAGACCAACAAATCTGTGTCCTCTGACAGGAGAATTTCTAGAGCATGCTTTAGAAAAATCAACTCCAAACACACAGCAACTGATGCACCTCTAATTATAATGAAGGAAATCCTGGTGTGGTAAATCTTTATAATAATGTTTTCTAGTTCTGCATCTGTGGTAAAACCATCGTTTGTCACACACCTTAATAATGGAAAATACAGTCTGGATTATCACTTTTGGCTTGGGCAGTGTAGAAGATCCTGTTTACAGGATGTTGTTCGGTGGTTTGTCAGTGTACAGGGCAGTCCGAGAGGTAGGAACTTGATATTTTTATTTCATTGCCATTGATTTCATTGCTGCTTCTTGTGCCAAAGAGAAGGAAGGAAGGGTAAGAGTGCTCTGCTTCCTTATCTGCAAAATAGATCAGTTTATGGTGTAAAGCTTGATTGCTTAGTCATTGACTTTTATAGTTCGCCTGATATGGGTGTTTCAGTCTGGCTGCAGAGTCCAGTGATAATACTCTGTTTTCTCACTCCTGATATCAACATAAAGCTGGAAAGACCCTTCTCCCAGTTCTCAGTCAGGATCAAATACCACTTGACTGCATGCAGAAGGCTCTACTGGTGTCATTTATTTCCTTCTCAGTTACTGTTTTCTTCCTTGGCTCTCATTTCATCCATCCATCCATCCCTCCATCCATCCAACACCTGCAGCACCACTGGGCCTCTCCCAACAGAAGAGGCAACAGTACTATCTGCAGTTCAACCCCCATCTCCTGGGATAGTCACTTGAGTCCCATGTTCTCTAGAGCTGTTGGCAGGGAAGAGCCCTGAGGACCCAGGGCAGGAAAAACTGGTCTTGGAGACTTTTTCCTCCCTGATCTCTGCTATTTGCCTTGTGGCTCACACCGTACTTTGGCTTGGATGTAGACACACCTCACCAGCTGGTAAATACTGGTGTTACCTATGCTTATAAAAACAACCTCCTCTGAAGGACATTCCAGAATACTTGTAGGGAGGTTTTTTCACTTCTGTTTTTGACTTGAAGAGTGACATGTTTGTAGGGGGTTTTTTTGTTATGTTTTTCACATGTGCACAGTGTTTTTCCCCTCGTGAACAGACCTGTGCAGAGCTTAAATAATCTGCTGAAATATAAAACTTGTCTGTTCTGTGTCACTGCATATGCTGGGATTACCACAAAAATGTTTGGGGCTTGGTGTTGCGTCTTTTGACGGAAGAAGCTTGGAAAAAGCTAGGTTTTGTGGTGGTGTTTATTTTACCCTAATATCTTATTCAAGTAATCTTTGCTGCAAAATGAGATTAATTTTTTCAGAATATTTCCACGGTGAATCTGGAGAATAAGAAGTCACTGTAATCATTGTAGCTTTTTCCATACTAGAGGCTGCAACCATGCCCTTTCCTACAGTTTTACTGCAGTCTCTCTGAACTGAAACTTACCTTTCAATTTAGTTGGTATTTACTTAGTTTCTTCTCTTGTTCATTTTCCTTGGATTCTTCCTAGTTCTGTTCATATTTTATTGTAGACAAGGCTGCTCAAGTTGAAGGCTCAGTGGCATCAAATTATTTTTTATAGGTACCAGAGACTTGTGGGGGGGAGGTTGTTTTTTTTTGTTGTTGTTGTTGTTGTTTTCATTTTCTTCTCTTCCCATGTTCTGTAATAACATCACACTGTTGACTGCTTTCCAGCTTGTAACCATTAGTTGTATTCTGCAGCACTACAGGATTGTTATCCCTCATACCTACATTTCATTTTTCCTTCCAAATTGTAGTTATTTGCAGTTTTCTACATATAGTTTTATGTTGCTGTTTGTTATTTGTTTTGATCCTTGAAAGCAGGTGGGGTGGTCTAATCTACCAGGATCATTTTGATTCTTTCCCCCTGCCCTTTGAGCTATTTGCAAACCATCCAGTTTGGTGCTGTCATCATTATTAATAAATATAATTAATATTACATTTCACGGATCATTTATGAAAGTATTTTAGAAGTGGGTCCAGAATGGATCACTGAGAGGAGAAAAATCGCTCTGTGTCTTGTTTATCATTCAGGTATTGCAGCAGCCTTTCTTGGTCTCTAAGAAAGCTGGGAGAACATCTTGCTTGGCAGTTTTACCAGTCAAGGAGCTTCATGCCTAGTGAGGTTCTCCTGTTTGTGGCTGGAAGTGGGCTGCCCAGTCCTATAAGGACAAAAAAAAAATCCACGAGTCTTCTGAAAATGGGGAGGATAAATACAGGTTTGTTTTGGTTTCGTTGGTTTTTTTCTGCTATATATTTTTATATTGTATTCTTTGGATATTTTTTCTAGGCTTTAAAGCACCTACGACCATGTTTACCTTCCTCGTTGTCAACATCACAATTGTTATTTGCTTGGCTTACACTTGTTTTGGCTGTTTCAAGTACCTGAGTCCACTGAATTATAAGGTAAGTGATGGATACCTGATGCCTTTCAGCACCTACCTCTGTGCTTGATGTAGCACCAGCTGTTCCTGCTGGGTTGTCCATGCCTTCTCTCTGGCAATGTCTGTGTTCACAAAGGTCCATCTGGTAAGATGGCTAAAGAGGGCTTGTAGTAGGGGTGGGCTTCTTAGCACAGTGGAAAGTCTGTCAGTGTCTGCAGGAACTGAATTTGAGAGCAAAGAGAAGCATGGAAGTATCTTGGGCTGCATCCAAAGAAGTGTGGTGTGACGAGCAGGTCAAGGGAGGTGATTCTGCCCCTCTATTCCAGTCTGGTGAGACCTCACCTCCAGCTCTGGGGTCCCCAGCACAGAAAGGACATGGACCTGTCAGAGGGAGTCCAGAGGAGGCCACCAAGCTGATTAGAGCGATGGAGCACCTCTCCTATGAGGAAAGGCTGAGAGAATTGGGTTTGTTCAACCTGGAAAAAAAGAAGGCTTAGGGGTGACTTAATTGTAGCCTTCCAGTACCTGAAGGGAGGCTACAAGAAAGATGGAGAGAGACTGTTCACAAGAGCATGTAATGACAGGACAAGGGGGATTGGGTTCAAACTGAAAGAGAGTAGGTTTAGATTAGATATTAGGAAGAAATCCTCTTCTTGTGAGGGTGTTGAGACACTGGAACAGGTTGCCCAGAGAAGCTGTGGATGCCCTATCCCTGGAATTGTTCCCACTCAGGTTGGACTGCGCTTTGAGCAACCTGGTCTAGTGGAAGGTGTCCCTGCCCATGGTTGAGAGGTTGGAAATAGATAGTCTTTAGGGTCCCTTCCAACTCAAACCATTCTATGATTCTCAGTTAAGAGGATTGGAGGAGAGAGTACCAGCACTGGTCTGTCTGTGCAGGTTGTTAGGTACTTATAATCCTTTGTATTGCTTTCTCTCACCTCTCTTCCTTTCTCCACCTGTTTCTGGTTACAGATAGAAGACACACAAAGTGATAAAGGAAGTGACCCAGATGTACCAACTGTCCCAACATCTTCTGTAAGAAGTTAAGAGTTACTAATATTCTCTTATATTTCTTAATTGCTCACCCTGCTTACCAAAGAGCTTGTGTAGGACATATAAGGCTGAATGGACTGTGTATTTTCCCATATGCATGTGGGACCTGAGAGTTCTGCAGCTGGGCTCCTTGACTGTTCCCAGGTGGTGTTCCAGAAGTACCTTCAGCTGACTTTTTAGGAGTAGTTGAGACACGCTCCTTCCAGCAGCTCTGTATGCTATGTTCTGTGCCTTGCACCAGACAGAGCCTCACATCTGGACAGCTGCCAAATGCAGTCAGGTGCCGCTGCTTTGATTTTGAAAGTTGTGACATGAAACAGGTCTTACTTGCCATGTCACTGAAAAGGATGTAGGACTCAAGTAGAAGGAAAGGCCTTAGTGCCGCAGTTGTCAAATGCAGGTGAGTGTTGCACCAGGAAGCCTCCATCAGGGTGCAAAAGGCCTCAGGTGATAAAGTGAAGAATGGGAAAAGGATGAAAAGAAGAGTGTCAAGGGGAAAAATAACCCTGGGTGAATTATCCCAGCATTATACTTTGAGAGACGACTAAAATCCCTAACGCTTGTGATTTCAGATGTACGTCCCCCAAGTTTTGCGTCCTCACCCTACAGAAAGGACGGTGCTTGCCCACAAGGAGCAGCAGTCATATGGCACCATGGACAACACTTGTTCCCAGGCAGAAGGAGACATAAACTCTTCCGCTGAACCTTCAGTTATCGAGCAGGCGTCGAGAGGTTCGCTTTGAGTGCCGAGGACTAACACAAGGTGGAGCACTTGGTCCAGCTTTAGGAGAACTGATTCCCTGCCACCACCTACTAAGTATTCTGTTTTATTTACGTATTCCTGCCTGCAGAAGAGGTACAGAAATAATTCATTGTGTGGTCTGCAGCTGTGCTCAGAGATTAAAAAGCAGATGCCTTGGGACTGATTGTTTTCCAGACTGTCTACACGTGTTGTGAAACAAATGTGTTGAACAGGGAGATGCCAATCCTCAGGGACTTCACTTATGCTATCTCATCACTTGCCTTATGAAAATAACTTATGCTGCATAAAGATAAGTGGTCACCAAAGCAAATGCAGCTATTACGGCTGTCATTTATTTATTCAAAGTAATTCTTCCTTTTTTAAAAAAAAAAACACCAACATTTATTATTTATAAACCTCTTGGGATGTGTTAAATCCTAAGACAATGTCACTTTTGATGAAAATGCTGTTTGCATGGGCTCTGAGAATGGTGTGTGGGAGTCTCTCGTCACCCAAAGTAGTCAGCATAGACTTGGGCATGTTACTTTTTTCCTTGAAAGAGATGAGGGAATTACTGTGCACTTGGGTACTAAAAGTACTAAAGCAAAAAGACTGGTGTAAAGAAGGGAGTGATTTATCTGATACTGTTTTTATATATTTTTTTTGGAGGGCATTTAGGTTGTTAGTTTCTCTTCACTATTTTTAAGGGCCTTCCACAATGCAAGTTCACCTGCCAACAGCAAAGGATGTAAACATTTTATCTTTCTTTTAATCTTGGGTCAAAATGACAGATCTCTGGGTTTTCTCTATAGTGGCAATTATATGAGTTGTAAGATACTAGGTTTTTAAATTATGTCATAGGTGCCAATTTATTCTAAAGTGCAATGTGTCAAAGTGTAACTAATACTCACTGAGCAATAAAACACTGAGTTCAGAAAAAATTCAGGCTGTCTTGATTTATTTATTCTTTTCTCTGTGTGTTGAAGCCTCACAGCATGGTCATGAACTGTTCATAAAAGCTCTGCCATGAGCCTTAGAATGACAGTTCATCCCATGAGAAATATGAATGGTTTGAAATTTCTCTAGGGGATGAATCTTGGTGACCTTTCTGTAAGAGAAGGTTTTGACCCTGCCAAGCCCTCTGTTTGCCTGCTCGTCGTTAAACTGTTAGTTCCTGAACCTGACCTTTTCTAGCATGTTTGTGAAGCAGCAACATCTTTCCTTCATGAGACTGAAGGAGACTTTGTGCCATAAATAAGAGCGTGCAGATGTTCAGTGTCTTGCAGAACTGGCTCCAGCTTCCTGAGACCAGCATTCTGGACAAATGCTGAGCATGAGATCTGCCCCACTGGAAGAAGGACCCTGCAGAGCTCCAGTCCCCCTGATGACAAGCCCATCTTTTGCTTGAAGGTACACATAATTCCTGGTTATTAAAAGACAAGTGAGGAGCCTTGTTTAGTGGGGGTCATGGATTTGTGACAGTCTACTTTATACTCTCACTTCAGTGATGCATTTTAGTTGGGGGATTGGGCATATGAGTGTGCCTTTTGATTTTTAGCAATCATGATGCTAATAGAGATGGTGTGTACCTTGGGTACACATTGCAATTCAAGGTTGATATTCAAACCAAGAAAAAAGAAAACCAACAGACTCCACATTCTTTACTCGGCTCAGACTTTCTCATACAGATGTGAAGTCAGAAGGAAGAGGCAGCGCATTGTGTTAATTAGATCAGAAGTCTGTGATTGTTCCATCTCACTTCTAGCTGCAGTACCCCATCTCATACAGCTGTCTGCAGCAGCAGTGGATGCTTGTGTGTGTACTAATTGAGGAAACAAATAAATGATTCAGCTACCACACTTGACCTGTTTACTTTGCTGACGCTGTGAGATTTTTATGCCCTGTGATATAACTTACTTTTTGGAACAAATGACTTTTGATATTCTCTGTGAGGTTCTATGTGTCATATTGAGGACAGAAGCTCCTTGAATGATTCGATTTCCTTTTTGTGATAATGAAGCTCCTTGTGGCTGGCATGAGTTCAGTACAGGCAGGGCCATCTCTCCTGTGAACTTGAATAAACCCCACCTCCAGTCATGCTAAGGCACTTCAGATATAGAATACGGAAAACCTACTAGGTAATGGAAAGTTACATCTTGCTAAATAGTCATTGTTGGCATTTGAGGAACCAGTTCTCATGTCTGATGGGGAAACCACCTGCCTATTTCACTTATCATGTAGCAGCCATTCTTGCTTGCCACTGTACTTTGTTGCAGTTAAGCTCATAGAAATGTCTATGATATTAGGACATGCACCAGTTGGAGAAAAGGCTGGGGTCACCTATTAGTAAATTATCACAACATCTCACTGTATAGCAACACAAATTACAGGCTGGTTTATCCTCTTTGCTGTGTTGTGCTTGCTTCCCTAGTACCTTTTAGGTCTCTCTCTGAGAGCTGGAAGTAATTAGGAAACTGCACTGGCTCTAATTCATTCCTCCATGCTGGTGGATATCTCTGAGAGGATAAAATTAGATCAGCCCAAGAAACTCCCTGCATTCCTTACTGAGCCTTAGAGAAAAGCTGAGGGATGGAAGCCTCAACAAATGTGGATATTGGCTGCACTGTATTTGAAATTCATATTTAAAGCCATGGCACATTCTTTACTGTTCTTTTTATAAACCTTTTGGCAGGAAGCCTAAGCAAATGGCCCAGCTGGAGTTACTGATTGTAGCTCCCAGAAGCCATATTTGTTGAGATCCAGCGCCTGCTGCTTGCCTTGCATTGCTCAGTTGGAACAACGCCTCCCCCACCTTGCTCCTTGCTAAGTCCTTCCTGCATTTTAGCAGCCACCACCAGCAGTGCTCCTGGGGAGCAGGAATCCCGGACAAGTCTGACACTCAAGCATGAATCAGCCCTACAGCGTGGTCTGTGATGGGATTCTCTGTGACACAGCTGAGGGGGCAACCTCTTAGAGTTTGAAGAATGGAGCTCATTTGATATTGTACAATTCAGTACGCTTCTGCAAAGGCTTCAGTAAAGATGAATTTCTGCTATAGTGAAGGAAATGCTACATGGTATTCTGAGACTCAGAAACCTTGGCTTGTTTAGATATACGGAGCTCTGTGCCAGTTAGAGCTTATTCTGTATGCGAGGCCAGCCTGGCTCACCTCCAGCCCTGTTACAACACATCCTCAACACCCAAATTATTGCAATTTCTCATTTGCATTAGGTGCACATGTTCATGCTTTGTTTTCCTTTGGGCTTTTCCCATATCCTGAGCCAAAACCAGATCTTTGTGCTGGCTAAGTTTCCAAATGCTCTAGTGTAGCACTAGACCGTGTTCTTTCTGTCTCTTCACAGAAATCCAGTTCCCAGCTCTGCTTACCCACAGATGCTGGCAGCACAACTGAAAGCTTTCTTGTGTCTGTTCTACGAATAATTTGTTTATGAGTGTTTGGAAGTCTTTTACTGTTCTTGTCTTCAAGAAGGTGGGCTTGTCTTAGAAGCTGTGGACCACAGAGTTTTCTCCTGGGTCTTAGCCAAAGTGAGGTGAGAGGCATGGGAAGATTTGGGGAGGAGGGATCTTTTTCAGTCACTAACATAAACCCAAGTCTATTGAGTACAAAAAAAAGACACTTTATTGTCTCTAAACTGCAACAATATAAGGAAATACACAATTTCAACTCCAAATGATGGCCAAGGTCATGTGTCTTATTTTCTTAAAGTGGTCTTGTAAATTCCTTCTCTGTCTTATCTACACAAACTTCTTGAATGATTCTGCTTGTCACCTGTCTGCAACAGCTGCAAGTGCCTGTTTCAGATATTTCAGAGGTATAGAATTTGGTTTTTTTTCTTTCTGAGGCCAGCTGTCTGATGGATAAAAACAGAAAGGAAATTACCAAAATGGAGAGACTGAAAATTGGGTCATTATAATGGAACGTTCTTCCCTTTACTTTTTGCTCTTGGGTTAACTCCTGGTTCTTGCTTTATATCACACATCCTGTTGGTTAGAATGTAGCATCTCAACTGCAACAGGGGCAACTTCACAAGTTTTCTGTGCTCAAACACAGAGCTCCTAAGTTATCCTCCTCACCTTTCTTTGTCAGAAGAGTCTAACCATTTGTAGCCTGGGGAGAAGATATGTCAAGATCAGCTGTTTTTTTAGAATATGTACCACAGTTAGCTTTTAATTCTTTTGATGAAACAATGAATGTGGCCCCACAAGTTAACTGGTGTAGTATAACAACCTGCTTCTCCCTACTCAGTGTGCCTCCATTACTAATCTCTTCCAACCAGGAGCCTGCAGACTCCTGCAGCCTCCAGGTTGATTCTGGACTCCTGGTTGAAAAGATACATTGCTTTCCTGGAGGGGGATTTCTTCCCTTCTGTAGCAGCTTATTTCCTGCCTTCCTAGGTGTGTTCCAGTGTAACATGAATCTGATCTTCTCACTTTTGAATGGATTGAAAGTCCCACCTCATGACTTGCAACTTTTATGGCTAGTGGAAGGTAATGTTCTGTGTGTTAAGTAAGAATTCCGCGAACTTAATGAGCTAAATATATTTCCAGCTTCAATTTGGGATGGGGTTCTCTTTCCATTAAAGTTGTGTTTGGAAATGTCTACTGATGCAAAGTTTCTGCTCTACAGCAGTCCTGAGCTTCATTCTATCTTATCTATCACTTCTTAGGGAAATTATATGTGATACATGTAACACAGACATGATAGTGTTGTATTAGGGCATTAAAACACTTTTTATCTTCCAGACTGATGATTAAGTTTAGATCTTGAAATAAAATAGCTTTTTCTGAGAAGTCACAGAACAGTGGTTTCAAGATCTGATATCCTTGAATGTTCTGTGCTAGATTTATGTGTGATATTCAAGTGGAAATGGAACTGTAAATAGCTAAGGAGAGGGGGAAATTTTTGTATCTGCTCCTAGACTCAGTGGTTAACTAAGTGCTGGTTAATAATTAATGAAGGCACTCTCCTCAAAAGTGATGTAGAAGATAGAGTTCTGAAAGTCCAATGTATGGTATGTCATAAGGTACTCCTGAATAAAATAGGAGCCAGAATTTGTTGCTGTCTCATATCATTACTGCTGTGTGGTTGTGAACCTCCCATTTTTATGTAGTGACACAAAAGGGCAAAAGTTTGTGATGGAAGTTAGTGACTGGTTTTGAAAGGTATCTATCTGTTGTTCTTCTCGGATGTTTATTGACATTTTTTTAAAAAAGTTGCAGTACAGGAGGAAGACTGAGAGCTGAAGGAATGTAAGAGAGATGTATTTTTGTACACAGCTCGCCTTCCTTCTGTATGAAGATGTTTCATGCATTTGGTCATGGTTTATACTTGGCTTTTCAGACTGATTAGCTTTTTTATAGCCTGCTCTCCTGAAATGTAAAGCACCAAGTTGCTTCTTTCAAGTGAAGATGTTCCACGTCAAAACTTATTTTTAATTCTAAATAGGGTTTTTTTCCTAAGGCAAATTATTGGTATTTTTTCCCTCCATCCATAGACATAGAGAAATAAAGCCAGCAGCTATCTCCATTGACAGAAATGGAAAAAGAAGTGATTTAAAGAATTGCTAAGTACCATAATTTGGTTGCAGGCATTGAATGTTTTTATGACAGGATTCATTAGAAAATGAAGTAGGGTTTTCTTATTCTTTTATATTTGACATCTGTAACTTCAAAAATGTTCATAAAATAAGAAAAATTCATTCCCTTCTGAGATGAGAAATCAGAATTTGATGGGAAAAAAAGGGCAAAAATTGAGAACTAGATCAATTGAGCACCTTTAGGAGGAATCATTTAAGTAATAATTTCTGTTATTTAGCTTCAAAAAAGAAAAGACATAGTGGTGAAGTTGGAAGAATTACATCATCTGTGTTCTGCAGTGGGTTCTTCTGCTTAGTTTGTGTGAGATATTCACTTAAACCTTCTTTGTCTCTGGTTTCTCTAAAACATTATGAATATCTTCTGATCACTGCAAAAGGCTTTATCAGCCACGAAAGATTTGGAGTGAAACAAGAAAATTTCCACTGAGATAAAAATGCAGGGGTGGACCTCAGTTCCCTTGGGTCCATACAAGAATTCCTAGAACTCAAGAGGTACAAATCTGTTTGCATTCAAAACCACCCCAACAATGCAGGCTTGGCTGCAAAAGAATTTAAGAACTGCTGAAAATAAAGCTATTCTCAGACTTTCCTGCCTTTGGGGAAGTTGAAAGGTTACTGAGCAGAGAAGAGATCCTACAAGGCAGCAATGGCCATAGTCCAAAAGTGAGTGGGACTGCTTTGGCACAGCTGGAGCAGAGCTATAACCCAAGCTCAGGAAATCGTCCTGAGCAAGGAATGCCATACAGACACGGTGGGAACAATGTTAGTTGGGCTAGGCCTTTCCCCTGTGCAGAGGGAAGTTGTTTATGCCCATCACTTATCTGAATGCCTCAGGTGGGACACATTCACGTTCCCTTCTGCAGTGGACAACTAGGAGTGAAGGAACAGTAGGTGGATCAGGTTAAGAAGAAAGGATGGGGTATTATCAGGAAGCCAATATCAGCAGGATGGGCAAAAGGTGTTTTTGCCTTGGCTGTGGAGTGGATACCAGAGGGGGGCAAGTAAGGATCTGGCAGGAATTTCAGAGCTAAAGGTATGTCTTCTCTTTTCACCTGCCCTCAGGGCCGGGCCCTTGCTGGGCCCAGAGCAGGTGGCAGCTGCTGGTGCTGCGATGGACAGGCAGCTGGGCTGGGGGCAGGAGGCCTGGGGGGCCAGGCAGGATGCTGGGCCCCTTGCAGCTGCTGGGAGGGGCAGCACAGGCAAGGTGGAGCAGTCAGCTTCCCTCCTTGCACCTCTCTCTGCTGCTCTAACAGTCATGAGTCACTGCTCACACACAGTCAATGTTTGTCATGTTGGTATCTTTGACTCAGTACTAGGAGCTTGCTTGAGGGACATTTTGTCTTTTTGTGTTTCTGTTCACCTCCTCCCTCTACTGTGCTCCCTCTGCATTGATCATCTGCAGTGGTTTGAACTACTGCTGCAAAGGAGGATTATCTTTCATTTAAGAAGATGGAAACTCATCATTTAAATCTCTTTTATTGTTCATCATATCCTCAAAACTGCAGACATTCAGTTATTAAACACGGGGAGAGCATGAGCATCCTCAGCATCTTTAAATCCAGTCAGGAAGGTATTTCAAAGACTGATGGTTGGACTACATCTAGTAAGGGGAAAGAGCTGTCACTCAGCACAGATCTGTTTATAAATACTGTTCTCCAGAAGACAACTGACAATTGTAATGGGGCTAATTCTTCTACCAGCATTGGCATAACACCATCAGGGCTGTCTGGCGCTGCACAGGATATTTCTTCCATGAAAGAAAACTAATCCTTAGCAAGACGGTTTTAGTGTGAATTATGTTCCTTGAAGTGCTATTACAGCAAGTAAAACAAGTGGCATCATTTCTCAGTGTTTTAAAATAAGCTACCCTGAAATCAATATGGATTTATTCCTTGTCTCTTTCCACAGTATCCAGAAGGATTTTTCCATTCCTCTTTCTGACAAATGTGTGTCTTCATTTAATGCATATTATGTATTGCACCTGCTGTAAACCAGAATTTATATTCGATTGGCTCTCTTGAACCCCAGTCCTGCCCCCAAGCAATTGCAGCTGACTCAGTGGTGATGAATAGTGCCTCTCATGGATCTAGAGCTAATGCTAATGCTAGGCTTAACAGATTCTATTTTTCACTAAATGATGGTTTAACTTCCTTTCTCATATGAATGTGTGATTTCTATTTGTATTTCTTTCATTTATAATTTGAGTAATGCCTGACTTTTTTGTTTAATGTACATGAAGTCTTATCTTGTGTAGTTGTGTAAGATGTCCAAAGGCTGCATACAGTGGCTTGGATTTTTCAGAACATTATGATTTGTAGTTTAAAAATCAGAAGTCCAATTTGGGTGTAGTGGAAGTTAGTTTAGCTGGAGCTGTATGAGAACATTATGACCTTACTTGTGTTTTTCCATACCAGAAGCAGATACTTTCCAAAGCACTTCATCTGGGGAGACAGAGCGCAAGTTTGTTTATTTTAAGTGACATCTCCATGGTTCCAAACCCCTTATCTAGACTCTTCATGGACTGTAACTGGGTAATTAAAAATCAGAGTATGAGTCAGCTACTTCTGGTTTCAGTGTGGGATAAATGCATGTTTTGGAGCAACTTAACGTGGCATGGCTTTTAGGACAGCAATTTCTTTGGGCAGGGACTTTGGGGCAACTTTGGTCCAGAAATGGAAGCTTCACTAAGAAATGGCTCTGGAGCAAAACAAAATGTTTTGAGTGTCAAAGCGTCTCTGGGTTCTCTTGGAGGCTGTAGCAACTCTTTCAGAGCCTTATTCCCAAGAAACTGCTCAGAGCCAGCCCAACAGCAGCGCATTTGGCCTTGTTAGAGAAAACTCCCTGTCTGAATGGCAGGTACTCAGCTGGCTCACATAAGTAAGAACAATTGTAACAGAGCAGGGAGTCCTTTTGTACTGCTTATTGCTATTGCAATAACCCGATATGCAGTTACTTGCTAACAGAAATGTTAAAACTATTTCTGATTATCTGTACCAAATAACTGCCTGTTAGCCAATACCAGAGCGTATCAGAAGTGGATCTGGATTCACTCAAGGTGGTTGTCAAATCCAAATCTCAGGCTCTTGGGAGAGTTGCTCGCTACAGGACAAGATGCAGATGCTCTCACTAGCCCACAGACACTTCATTAGTATTAAACCTTGCACTACAGGTGGTGGGATTGGCTGTTGTGCTAAAACCAGAGGATTATTTTGAAAAAGGGAGAGGAATTGATGGCAGGTTTTACAGCTGCCACACAGCTGAATTTTACACTTTTTCACACTGTTGTAGTATTTCACTGTATCTTTGTATCTAAGTTAGGTAAGCAAGTGAAGAGCTACAGCTGCTGACAGCTGTGGGCTTAAGGTTTCAGAAGTGCAATGTAAGAATTCAGAATAAACTGCTGTATATCAGGTGTTTAATTATAATTTTTAAGCTTCTAAAGTCTACACCTTTTAGGTCCAGATTTTTTCTCTCTCAGACAGTAGCTAATCAAACCCATTTTTGTGCTGGATTTAAGTGCCCTGGTGTCTATCTCCTGTACCCAGTTATACCGACAGTGTGGACAGCTCATGTTTGTAGTTGGCTGAAGTGCCCTTACCTGGTGTGCAGAGCAGGGCAAGGACATGCTCATGTACTGCCTCTGTTCATTATCATGAACAGAGTGCTGAGCACTGAGAGGCATATTTAAAAATAGAAAGGTTCTACAGGCAGTTGTTTTTTTGTCCAGCTCTCATTGATGACTGACTGAGCCTGGATGAGCTGCTGTAATGTAAGATCACAAAAGAGAATCTTGATGTGCCTCCTCTCATTGAGGCTAGGCCCCTTCAAGCAGATCTGCTCCAGAAGGGAGAGAGAAAACGCTTCGAGCCTTCGACTCACATCTGAAAATCAGTTTGGCAGGTATCACATAGCAAACTTCCTTCCCCCTTCCTTTATCTGCACTGTGACTGAGCAGCCCCTGGGGAAGTGTTCAGTTATATCAGTATATGGCAGAGCTCCCTCGCACCACAGCAGATGTCTGCATGTGCATTAAAGATGAGAGGGGATGGTCTCCAGCTCTGAAATATAAGGCCGCACAGGGGACAGAGGAAAGGCAAAACCAAATGGTCAAAGATCAGGACTTGTGCAGGAGGGTGCATAGTGGTGCCTGTAAACAGATGGTGTAAGTCAGAGGTGAGCTGATTCCTCCTGAATAAACAACCTTCTCTCAATATACAGCACCTGAAACAAGTCTGGGGATGGCTCTTCTCTGAGAAGAGTCTACTTCAAAGTGAACGATTCTGTGGTTTTTTCCTGACTGTTCAAAACAGACTGGACTGAATCACACAATATTTTGCAAGTGAGAACACATATTTTGACTAATGAAAGCATTTACAAGTAAACATAGAAATTAGTGCTCACTACTAATCTGGAAGCAGGTGAAGTCTTAAAGAATTCAAGTACAACTTGAGAGTCAAACCTGGGAGGGAGACCTGAGAGCTCCTCTACCTTGCTCTGTGGGCACCCAGGTGCAGCAGGCAGAGGAAGGGGAGCAAAAGAGGTCTCTTCTCTGCTCAGAAAACTGATCCAGGCTGGTACATAACCCGTCTGCCCTAACGATTTTCTGTCACAGCTGATGGTGGCTTGCAGCACTAGGATTTGAACGTGCCCAGCAGGAGTGGCCACTGGCCTTCTGTGAACCAAACTACATGGCATGCTTGAGTCGAAAGCCCTGTGGGATGGAGCAGGGCTCTGCTGGAGCAGCTCTTATTTAACAGCTTCCATTTCAATTCATATTGTGAAATAATGCTAATCCATGCAAGTGTTATCAGTAAATTGTATTTCCCTGTGCTTGCAGAAGTAGAGAAATACATCAAAAGTGACTGCAGAACAAAACCAAACTGAAATCAGTCATCTGGATATGGTTTAAGACTCTTTGAAGCTCAACTGTGCACATTAAGGACAGTTGCTGGCAAAACGATACAGCTCTTCAAGTTCAACTTTGAGTGGTTTACCTTCCATCTGATCTTTGTGGCAGACGCAGTACAGAATTGATTGGTTCTGAACTGATGCTACTCTTAGCTGGTACCAAAAAAAATCTCAGTTATTAAAAATTTAAAAGAAAAACACACAGGAATTATGCAAATTTTTAATGCAAATTTCTTTTAATTTCAAATTAACCAAATTTTTATTCTTCAGTAAGAGTATTTACAATGCCGTGCAAAACCACAGTGTGTCGAGCTTACCCTGGGCTATGATTTAAGCTACGAGTACAAACTCAGTGCAGAGGTAGCTTGGGCTATAATTACTCCTACCCAGCCCCTCCTTTTGGTCCCACCTACAGGCACCTGTGTGTTCCAGCTGCTCTTTGCATGGTGCTATCCCAGGAGCCTGGCACAGAGGAGCTGAGCTTCTTCACAGCCAGGAAGCTGCTTAACAGCCCAGGCTGGAAGAGAAAGGCAGCCAGCAGTAGGCAAGGGGCTCATTTAAAGGTACTGTAGATCATTGATGCTGATTACCTGATGCACTCATGCAAGTTAGGTCTTGCTAGGCTGCTCCCCATTCTTTATGTGAGGAACTTCATGCTTACAGCAACTCAAGTTTTACTGCTGCCATGAAAAAAAAAAAAAAAAGCCTTTCATAACAATTAAACTGTTGTTAGTTATGTTGTAAGGTCTATATTTTAATCTCAAAGCAAGAGGCAGGAATACTACAGAACACATTTTAGAAGATAGCCAAGTAATCTTCCTGCTACTTTCTTAGCCTAGCTAAACAAAAACAAACAAAAAAACCCCCCACAAAACCAACCAAAATCAGTAGGTCCCTATGGCAGTATCTCATGGAGATATACTCCATTTTTCTTGCTGTCCTCTCTCATGTCTGGTCAGTAATAAGATCTAATTACATGGATTACAGTAGACTTAGTAAGCCCTCTACATGTGCTAAGCTAAAAGTAATTACTCTGCTGTTTGTACGGGAAGTTATTCCCTTTTCTTTTTCCAAAGTTGCTCTTTCTCTACTTTCCCAACAAATTGCAGAATATCCTTAGCAAGAAGTTCAGGTTCCTCCAAAGCTGCGAAATGGCCCCCTCGAGGCATGAAATGGAAGGAAACTATATTGGTGTATTTCTTCTGGGCCCAAGCCTGGGGTGTGTGTATGATTTCATTAGGGAAGGAGGCAATGCCAGTAGGTACTTGTACTGTGAGCCTGAGAGAGGAGAGAAAATAGTTTTAATCTTTCAAACACTTAAATCTGCAAGAAGTGAAAAGTCCCAAGAAAATGGTGTTCTTAAACAGCTGGGCACGCTGTTGTTAGACAATTATAATTTGACTTCCAGATCCTAAAATTGAAGACAAGACTGTAATTCCTGAAGAAAAAAAATATTTTTTTTTGGCATACATTTACATTAAGGCAATTTTTCAAGGGCATGAGAGTTAAAAGCATAGAAATGGAGAAGAGAGCTCCAGGAGGTGGTGGGCAGCAAATTTCTTCATGCTGCACTCGTGCTCAAGAGATTTACAGTGAAGATTACAACTCAAACATGTTGAGCCTGGCAGGACAACTTGGAGGGTAGGCAGGGGAAGAATTACTTCAAAGTGCTGCAAAGTGGAAGGGAGGAGAAGAAAATAGAGAGTAAATCTAGACTAGGTCAGAAGAAATGCTTCTGAATGTGAGACTTTACCCTGTAAAGTAGCTCTTGCTTTTAAGTGGCACAAATGCACTCTACAAAACATTCTGTGCATTAGGAAGTGTAAGAAAGCAAATGGATTTGAGGGGAAGAGTCTCTTAGAAAGGGAAACGATGTGTGCTTGTTATAAGAAGAGCCACATTTTCTAGGTTTAAATATCTCATACACATAAGCTGCACTGTCAGAAGTGACAGACTTTAAAATGTAGATACAAAAAACGTTGGGCACATAACCCCTAGAAGCCTGAGATCAGAGTGCCTAATTTTACACAAGACTTTGAGACTCTGTCCTCTAGGCACATAGAAGCTCATATACATCATCTCATGGAGCAGAACCAGAGCAAGATACTGCTCACAGTGTAGCCACTACAGCTCCAAGAACTGAGTCAGCTTCCTGAGAGCATCATTTCACAGCTAAATGAATCCCATAGCAGTAAGCTGTTGGTGCAAGTACCTCAGGGCAGGTTTAAGCCTTCACTAATACTCAAGCTGACACAAGTATATGCAACCAAGCTGCTGTCTTTAGTGTCTGTGGAGCAGGCACATCAGTCTTACTGACTTCTGACTTTACCCCTTTTGTCAGTATGCTGAAGTTGCTTCCAAAGGCAGGACTTCAGACTTTTGCAGAAATAGGCAAAGTGTGCCCAGAAAAGTAGTAAAACTACAAACCAAACTAAACAAAACTGACTGCATGACTCAGTCACAGGCTAATTTAGTAGCTGAAATAAAATCTGGAAGTACATGGATACACCATGAATGGGAGGTCCTCAAGCAGCACTTCCAGTCAGGTGTTCTTACTGATGGTTCAGGATTCCTACCTAATTACTGCATTTTCCAAGCTCAACACAGTTCATCAACTGTTCATCAACCAGGCCTGTCCTGCAGAGGAACATTGTGATATATTCAGAAACCTGCAACATCTATAAGGCAACAGTCTGTCTGCAACCATAAAATTAAGATCAGGGCAAAATATTTAAAGAGAAAAAAAAACCCACTTACTTTTCATGTTTCTGTGTGCCTATCCCCTTCTGCAAGTTTTCTTTGTAGAAACGCATTGAGGAGACTATACAGCCTGACACCCAGTAGATCATGATATTGGTGAGCAGATCATCCAGGTTAAACTTCCTGAATAGGTAAGCCCAGAGGATGCTTAGTTAGAACTGAATATCAATTTGCATTACTTTAGTAGGAGCTTGAATTTGGTTTGGTTGCAAGAAAAAAAACATTACAGGTAAAAAAACAATTAACTTGTTTGAGAGTGGAGAGGTGAAGTGTACTATTCCCCCTCTGTCTGTCAGTGACCAATTTAGGATGTTAAAGGCTTTCAGACACAAACTGGGAAGTGACATTTTAACTCCTACACAGAAGGCAGACTCCAATGAGCACCTTATGCTCCAGCATAGCTGTCTATCCTGTCCATAGACTGGGAGGGTGGGAGAGGAACAGCACATGGAACAGCTTGTGCCATTTATTAATGGTAATGTGAAATGCTACCGTGAGCCTTCAACAGAGCCATCACACACCAACATGTGCTGTAAACAGTGCATGTTTCATATATAATTATTAGCTGTATGAAGTGCAAACATTCCACTCAAATGGGCCTTTTCATAACATGCCACTTTGCTCCATTCCTGCCAGGTGGTTCTCAAATGGGATTTCATCTTGGATTTCTGCTGCACACTAAGAATGGTCCTGTATTAGCAAATGGTAGGTACATGAAGCAAAACCAATGAAGCCAAAGCAAATTCATAGAGAGTTAATTATTAGTATTAAAATAAATCAAGAGTTTTGTTTCTCAGCATCTTAATGGAAGTTAAACTTTTGGATTTTTTAATCCTAATGAGATTCTTCCCCCTAAGTCAGTTTTTAATATCCCAAAGTTGCAGGGTGTATTTCTTTTCTAGGAGATCAAAGTGGGAAGGGAATACATCAGCCTCCATGGCCTATTTGCTTCTCTGCATGCTGTAGTACAGCCCTGCACCATCTGTGGTCATCACAGGCTCCCTGTGAGGCAATCAAACCTCTTTAGCTATGACTCGGGGCTGAGTCACCTCATCCAAAATGGCATAAGAGAAAAGGCTTACCTCTCTAGTCCTCCATCCTCTAAATTCTGGAATTCCATATCAGTCCAGGAAGAAAACTTCTCCAGGATATATGCAGCCAGTCCTACAGGAGAGTCATTCAAACCACAGCCTGAAAAGGAGGAGGAAAAATTAACTGAAATTGTGATATCCAGCTACTGAACTCAGACTATTATAGAAGCAGCCTGTTACAATACAGCAGATGTAACTTTACAAAAGGTCTTCCAGCAGCTGTGTTCTTAAATAAATAAATAAAACAGTGCAATGAGTTGGAACCACTTAATCCTGAACTGATGTAACAGTACTGGATTTCTGCTGGCTTTTTATTTTTTCTTGTAAGCTAATAAGATTAAGCTCTATGTGCCAAGTAGGGTTTGCTTCCATTAATCTGGAAGTTGTCATGTATTAAACAGTATTGTAGGGCCAAACCTCACATGCCTACACATGACCAGGAGGATTTGCAGCATTACCTAACAGCAAAAACATTTTAAGGATTATTAGAAAGTCATTAAGGAAGAGCAAGACTTGACTAAAAGTCCATCTTCTGAATTAGCAATAACCAACTGCCTTCCTGTAGAACAAGCATTAATATAGTTTCTATAGTTTGTTTTGCTTGGACAGGAAAAGCACACCTGCACCTGGAACTCTGCTCACACATTCTAGTGCTGTGAAATACAGGGACGATAAACTGTCCCAGCTGCTCAGTAAAACCTGAGAAAAAGCTGTTCCCAAGGAACAGCAATATATTTGAAGTTCCATGCATGCAACCAAACCTTCCTGAAAGATGCCTAACACTGCAGCTGGCACAATGTCATCAGTAATTGCTATTTAAACATGACAGTGAAATTTCAGTTATCAAACAACCAATATTGATAACTGAAATAGTAAGCGTTTGAAAAAGTTCTATTTAGCACGTGTTCCAGATCTGCTGAACTAAAAAGCAATAGCCTGTGAGTAAAGAAGAGGACATCTGTTTACATATAGGAAAAACCAGCACTGATCCTAACAGCACCTGGAATACAGGTGCTGCCTATTTCCCTCAGTTGAAAATGAAACCACTCTCCATGCAGGTTTCCCAAAGAGGAGCTTCCAGCAACCTTACATCTCCTTCTTCAGAGTGTTTTCCTCCTTACAGGAACCTGCCACTGTAGACAACTCCTCTCTCCTTTGTCCTCAGAATTGCAGGAATGCTCCAGCTCCCAAAGCATGAAGTGGCTGCTGGTTCCCAGTCTGCACAGTCTGCTTTGACAGACCACACACCACTGGTAGGGACAAGAATCGGCCAAAAAAGCACAGCAGAGGGAGCATGGCTGTCAGCTTCCCCCTCTTTCCTAAAGTACAAAAGACTAGCAAAGTTTTAGAAATCAAAACTCAGTGGGAGCAAAATTATTTTAAATCCATATAATTATCATTTTGCCTACACATTTTAAGAACATACCTGCCTCTGTAGGTAAGCTTATGGAAGACCATTAAGAAATATTTTCCTTAGCTATGTTTTTAATAAAATCCATGAGTGAATTGGTCCTGCACTAAACTAAAATGTAGTCAGTATTCTTGACTCAGTTGTCCAATTCAGTCATAAAAGATGTTTTTAAAATAGAAACACTTAATATCCAGATACTTAAAGTAGTTAAGCAATCTGAGTGACTAGCTCATCTAGGAAGAACATTCATAGCCACACTTTTTTTTTTCCTTGAAAGTCTGCAAGTGATTCAGAACAATGAGTGAAAATGAAATGTGATTTCACTTCTCAGGTATTACTTATCTCTATAGTAAATAAGTTACACTGTGTGTTGAGACAGCTAAAAGCTTCTCATGGTTTACATCATTTGAATGTGATCCATTCTCTGAGAAGAAACTCTCTTTTGCTCTCAGCCTAGCTGCGTTTGAAATGGAATTACAGTCCCCAGTGGCAGCAGAAGTGGAAAAGTATTAAACAATCTATTTTATTTATGAAAACTAGAAATGAGGTCAGTGGCACTTAGAGCATGCTCAGTTTTGATGTGCAGGTACGATGCTTCTGCATGCAGAAGTGAGTGTAATGCTATATACACAGATGTAACCCTTTCTGACTTGGATAGAGAAAAGGAGCCCATCTTTTAAAATCTCCAACCTTCCCATTTCAAAGAAAAAAATATTTTCTGCATATTTTAAACAGGACATTTTGTTTCTACAGAAGTACAGCTAAAATGAACAGACTAAGTATTCTGAGCTCAAAAGGTTGGGGTTTTGCTTGTTTGTTTTACCAACAGTATCCGGCTTTGTAGCCTGTATGTGAGCATAGCCAGACTCCGACAAGATCCTGTAGAGCCCCTTTTCCAAGAAGGGAAACATCCGCCTAATATCTTCCTCCTGGAAGCCAAAGAGCCCTGGAAAGTAGCGGCCCAGCAGAACGGAGAGCAGGTGAGTGAATCCCATCTTCGAAACCGAGGCTAGATTTAAATGGAGACCTTTCATATGGCTAAAAGTAAAAACAGAAGAAGCCCCACAAATTAACAAAAATCAAAAGGGGTTTAAAGTTGTTACATTTAGAATCAGAGAATCATAGAATATCCCAAGTTGGAAGGGACCCACAAAGATCACTGAAGTCCAACTCCTGGCCTTGCACAGGACGACACCAAAAAAAAAACCAAAACCACACCATGTGCCTGGCAGTGTTGTCCAAATGTTTCTGAACTCTGGCAGGCTTGGTGCTGTGACCACTGACATTTAAAATGTTACTAACAAAAATGCATGCCCTTAAATTCCAACCTGCTAATTACACCATGACCTCAGCTGTACTTTCCAGTGTGGCTTTTCACACAAAAATGACAAGTCAAAGGGACAGCAGTCAGTAATCAGCACACACTCCTGGGCATTAAGCCACAAATCCTCTTTTTTTTTTAAACTTACAAGCACTTATCCCACTCCAGACATCAGCGGGGCCATTACAAAACTACTGCACAACAGTTTGAAAGAACAGGTATATAATATAAATTAAGGTATGTAATTTTGGATCACTGCTGAACACTGAACAGCAATGAAAGAAATTACGCAGTGCTCATGTGAGGACTTGGAGAGGAACTTTCAAGTGCACAAGAAATAACTACTCACAGAATAAAAGAGCTTTGCAGTGCTCCACCAAAGGGGTACTCACTTGGGAGCTATTTGGGCCAGGTTGGTGCAGATGAGCCAGCCCCAGTCACCACCTTGGGCATAGAACTCATTGAATCCCAGTCTGAGCATCAATTCATAAAAAACAGAAGCAGCACTTACAGAATTAAAGTCTGCATTAAAAGAAAAGAACACTGTTGTATTAATTCCACCTACACTGCTCACCCTGGAGCATTTATTCTCCACATAAAGGCAACATTCAAGTTCCTAAAAAGCTACAAGTCCGTTTCTCCTCGCCTGTCCAACAGACTATATGGAAGCCTTTGCACACCATCTAGGCAAGGTCTAGAGAGCAAGCAGAAAGGACCAAGTCCAGCCTTTGTTGCAGACTAGTGTTCTTCTAATCCCACCACTTGCCCATGCACTCGCCCCACCAAGGGGTTGCCAGACTCCCTTTACACTAAACTGTGGTCATAGTGCAGCTGAGCCCCATCAGAGGCACAGAGCATTGCCCAGGGAGTGTGCTTCTATTTTGTCTACTGTGGGCACACACTCCTCTTAATGACAGCTGGAAACTCTTAAGTTTCCACTAGTAATGCAGTTCTCCACTTCATTAGACATTGACAACATAAATTGTAAATGGGGAAGTAGAGAAAAGCAAAACCAACCTTCCCCACATCATTCACCTGCACACATAATTAAATACGAAACTCAGTATGACTCTAAATACTACCTTGCTTCAATTTGATGCAGCTTGTGTTTGCATAACTGAAAGCACAAGCTGAATGAGCAGGCTGCAATCTGCCTTGTAGATAATATGAACTGATTTGTTTCAACTGATGCTTCTCACCTACCTGTATAACGCCGTTGAATGTAACGCTGAATTCAGAACACCCAAAAGGAACAGTAATAAATTAAATTTACTCTGCCGGCTCACTCACAGACAATTCATGGACTCAATTACAATTCCTGAGTTGTCACTTCATAGCTTTTTATAGTTCTTTTAAACTTATCTATATGTTGCTCCAGAAACAACTCAGTGATGTCACCTAAAGTCACCCTCTTATCTCCCTCTTCCCACATGACACACAGGATCTCTGTTTCTACAGTGAGAAAACAAAAAGTGTGTAAGAGGAGTTACTGTGCTGCTACCAGGGGCCATCTCACTGTGAGACCGGGTTTGTGCTAGCTCAGTTTCTTCTCATGCATCATACCTTTTTTGTGGGGTGCTTCTGAGAAACCATAACCAGGGATAGATGGGCAAATGACTTCAAAAACGTGTTCATCACTGAGGCCATGGCTTGCAGGATCCGTCAGGAGAGGGATAATTTTGTAAAACTCATAAAATGAGCCAGGCCAACCATGAACCATTAATAATGGCTTTGCAGACTGGCCTTCAGACAAACGAGGAGGCTTTACATGAACAAAGTGGATATCAATGCCTGTAAAAATAAAATAATTAATTAGCATGCTCAAATTTACCACAGCGCTGAAACTATTCACAGAACAGACTAAGAATAAAGCTTTTCTGAAGTCTTTTTTTTAGTGAGGATGCAAACACACTGCACTTCTCTGGATACATTTATCCAAGGACCTTAAAGTACTTTATGATGGGTAATTAAGCATCACAGCAGCCAAATGAGGTTGGTGTATTTCTGTTTTAAAATAAATTGCTTCACTGCTATGTCTTAATTTGCCAATCTACTAACGGTAACACAGTGACTCACACAGCTTAAAGGCAGAAGAGACAATTACATCATTCCGTCCAAGTGCCCTTAAATTTTACCCAAATGTCCCTATATGGCACGGGATAGGCTCCAGTCAACCCCAGATTTTTCTTCCTGAAGGCATAAATTGCCACTTGAAGGCACCAAGAGATAGGGAATTCATCTCAACCAGCAGCTGTTTGTTTGGGGGTGTTAATCACTTCCCTCGTTTTGTGCATGCCTTACTTTACACTTGAACATGTCTGGCTTCTGTCTCCAGCCACTGATCCTAAATGTTACAGCAAAAGGAATTCTCTGTCTATGGAGGCCTCCTGTAATCAAGCCAGATAAACCAATCATGCCAAATCAAGGACTTGACAAAATGCCTTCCTAAAAGAGAGTTAATTTTTGTAGTTCTTTTCTATCTTTTGTCCAAAGCTTTCAGTATCTCTCAGTGTGTAAACCATAACAGGAGACTGTGTTCTAGTAGCAGTCTCTTCCTGGTTAAGTAAAAAGGTAAAAATTGCAGTCCAGTTTCCTCTGGGATCCTTTCTCTATGTAAGCAGTAGGCTTCACACAGCATTGCACTATGTGCTTCAGGTGAATTGCTCTTCCCAAAGCCCCATTCAGGGCTTTGCTTTCCAAGAAACAGTCATTTGCTTGATGTATTTAAGCACGTTTTACTCATATCAACTCCAGTTCACAAGTGATCTCCCACCTTCTTTCACTGACTGAGATTTCCCCATCCTTGACAATTCTGTGAATCTCTGTATTCTCTGAAAAACTTTCAAGTGATGACAGAAGGTAGGAATCTGATATACAGCAAGTTTGACCTTGTCTTTTCATGTCTCCTCTCTGTAATCTTTCCTAACACTGAAATTGCTCTTCCCATTGCTATACATAGTGCAATGTCCTTAGCTGCTTCTCCCTTTCTTGTCTCAGATATTTTTTTTTCCTTTTTTAAGGGAAAACTTTTTTGGTTATATCTTTTTCAGCAGTAACCATGTTGTATACATTTAAATAAAAGCTTTATGATCTAACCACTATGTAATAACCATTTATTGTCCCAAATCCATTTTAAATATTATGGCAAACTGCACCACTTGAAATAACATACAAAATTATGGATGCAAAAGTGTACAACATACTCTTAAGCTTGAATTTTGCCATCAAGTGAGACAACTGCCTGCTGTGCTCTAGATCTACAGCTGCACTCCCAAATGACCCAAGCACAACCCTAAATCAAACATCTTAAAATGCCCAGTTTGACCAAGCTCCAGCACCAGCAGACCTTACCTGAACAACCTCTTCCAACACGTGTGTGTGCTCTGAATAAAAAGACAAACCATTCTCTCACAACTGGCAGCACATCAACCCCAAGGGAAAGGCATTCTGCATCCCTAGTCCACGAATGCTTGAAATGGTGCAGCAGAGCACATCTGTCCTGCCAAGCAGGGACAAACCTGAGTGGCCAGCACACCCAGCTGAGGAGGCTGCCAGGCTGAAGGCATCACTGTGACAGCGGCAGCTGGGGAAGTACACGGAGCATGAGGAGACATCTGTGGGTATTTTTGCATGACTGCATGCAAGTCAGGGAACATGTGTACGTCTTAAGATCCAGTTCTGTCTCCAAATGCCCGTGCTTGGCTCCTGTTAACACCAGCTGACAACCCACTCATGCACAGGGAATTCCATTTGTCATTCCTTGTCCTAAAGGCTTCAGTTACAATGAAGGAATTTCTTGCTGCTTCAGCAGAGATGCCAATGATCCATGCTAGGGCAGCCAGGGAGGGAAGGCCCATCCAACACAACCAGAGCATTCTCACCACCAAGATCCCTTGCAGATAAGATTAAGTATTACTGTTTACTTTTTAAGGGGAAAAGCTACACACCTTGAATCTTTGTTTTGAAATGTGGGTACTTGTTGAGGACTTCAACTTGTTTCTTCCAATTGAACTGGTTTTTCCAGTAGGAGACAACCTTCCTGAGATACACTGAGTTAATCCCATAATGGAAGCAACTGTTCTCCAGTGGCTCAGTGAACCGAGCCTGGTCAAGTCTCCTAAATAAGTCCTACAGGGAAAAAGAAAGAGACATTAAAACACTTGTGTCTGCTGTCTTGGGCTCTCCCGTGCACGGTTTCTAGTAATTCCCAAGAGAAATGAGAACAATGAAAATAACATCTCTAATTAGACACCTGTGCCTTTTGCTGATGCTCCATCAGCTGTTCCAGTTCTTTTCCTCCTCCAGATGGCCTCCTTCCTCTTCCATTTACAGCTGTTCTTAACACTGTCTTTGTTCTGCAGGGCTGGATAACCTGTTTGCCAGGCTGGTAACCACAGAGGGCAATATGCTCTGCTGACACTACTGTGACTTCCCAGTTTAAGTCTTGTTGCCTTTCCAGGGTACTTTGTTCCCTAGGTTACCTGTGAGCCCAACGTCACAATCAAGGCAAGGATCTGGCCCAAACCTTTTGTTTTCCTTCCCAAATCAAGGGGTGGGATGTTTTCATTGGGAAACACTGAAGGATTTTGCATGGACACAAAGCTGGTGAAACCAGACTGAAATAAAGTTTCCCAGTCTGGAATAACTATGAAAGTGACCTTCCCACTGCACTTCAAGGTTACACACGGGATGCTGACAAAAATCAGTCCAAAATCACTCCGCAGGGAAGGACAGCCCAGAGCCCCTTCCTACTGTGAACAGAGCAGCTGAGGGTGGAAGGCAGGTCTGGAAATCTAATGCTGCTCAAACCTCCATGGGGTTTAAACCTGAACAGCATTTTCCAATAGAGCAACAGATATAACTCCCACTCTGACCAAGATGAGTTAAATGTAAGAACTGGCTCACCTCACTGAACAGGCAGTCTCAGCCCAGGCAAGATGTCAGAATGTGAACTCACTGTTTTGAAATCCATGTACAGAAAGCATGGATTTCTAAATGGCGTTTTTAACGTGTCTTTACATACATGCTTTTTTTCTATGCTCAACACCTTTTAAAATGTTTTAGTAACATGCACTAGCATAACTGTAACTCCTAGTTTATATTTAAAATCAGAGTTTTCTACCGATGGATTATGTTGCAAGAGCTGTCACAATACAGAATGGCATGTTTCAAAAATATTTGTAAGTTAGAAATTATCTAGCTTAATGTCTGCAGCGTAAGGGGAAAACATAATGGAGATCAATGTCCATTGATATGACTATGAAGGGCAAGCAAAGTGTTAAAAAACCCAGGACTTTCTGAGAAATTAGGAAGCTATTATAAATGAATAATATGAGCAATCCCATGAGTATTGTTTAAGCCATGACTCCACACAGATCTGTGAAATTGTTCAATCCCTGGCTTAAACACACACAATCAAAATCTTTCTATCCAACAAATTCTGCAACGTATGTTTACTGTAATTACCACAGTAATTTAGTGTTGACCAAAGTAGACTATTAATTACAGAAGAATCAGCATCCAACACAGCTGCAAACATAAAGCAGTCAAGAAAATGAGGTATTCGTAATTGCTTTGGAAAGAAAGAAAGAAAAAAAAAGACATTGTTCTTATTCTCATCTACACAAACTGAGCAAAGTGCACAAACAGAAAAACAGAGTTGAGTAATCTGTAATATGATTTTTATGTTTATTAGGCTCTGCAGAGTAGGTTTATTTACCAGCAATCTTGCTGCAGCCAGCTGAGAACAGAATTGTACAGCAGTGTATAAAATCTGCCTATCCATACCAATTTTCTGAAGTACTAGAAGTCCCTTCCCCCAAGACCTGGACATCATTGCTCATTCTCACAAGTGTAACTATTGGTTCCATTTAAAAATTACTTCCAAGCAAGTTCTGCATTTATTTGGCCATTTCTTATTTCTCTCTCCCCAGCCCAGAGATTTGCTTACACTCAGCTCTTCTTCTGTAGTTTCCACCTTAAATGGCCGAATAGTTGTATCTTCTTCAGTGTCAGGCTTTTGTCCCTTGCCCCACCATCCATCTTTGAAGGGCAATGTCTCTTCTTTCTTCTTGGAAAATAAGAAGTAGATAATGACTGTCCCCAGAACCAGGAATACTTCAAGCAGCATAATGCCTGCAAGAGAAAAATAGAACTGGGGTAAACCTAAGCAGTTAATAAACACACACATACTTTGTAAAGACTATAGAAGGTTATTCCCTTTTTAGACAAGATTCCATCTACATGAAGTTCTGTCACTCACAGTGTATCAACACTCCTGTAAAATTTCAGAAATAGAATGTTTTAGCCTACGCAACTCAAGTGGGGAAGAATTGTTTTAAATAAAAGACATATAACAAAAACAGAACTCAAAGCAAGTCAAGAGATGGTTTCATAATTAAATAGTTCACTGATGAAACATGCCACATTGGCTTCCTCAGTGGTCCACAACTGCAGTTAAGCTTCAAGGGTAAAGGAGGTTTAATGCTTTCTCTTCCTCTGAAGCTCTATACTTCCCACAAACTCAAATGCAGAGCATCTCTTCAGTAAGGCTTATACATCTACTGCTATAAATCTGTAGGGAAAGAAAAACAAGATATATATATATATATATTATATATACACAGAATTAAAAGTGAAGAGCGTGAAGGCAGCCACCTTGTACCTCCCAGTCACCCTGGGAGAGTGGGGCAGGGATATATTTGCATAACCCTTGAACACCAGTGCAAAGGGTAATAGGACCTTCCCTTTCTTTCTCCCTCTGAACTGTTTTAAAGAGAAAACCACATGCATGCTCTCCTGGCTCTAGAATACGATCACTTCCCCAAGTGACAAAATTCTGTCAAAGTGAAGAAGAACTTGATTTCACAGCACATCTGCATAAGCCAGCTGCAGGGCTGTTGTGCTTCAGTCAAACAAAACACCTTAGCAAAAAAAAAATCCCTTTTAAATATATTTGAACTGGTTTATGCTGCAAGTAGAAAAAAATATTCAGTCTTTAATAATTAATGTTTTCAAGCATGCCTTTAAGTATAAGAAACGTTTATAAAGTGGTTTGGGGAACAGTACTGTCATCATTTTAATGCATAATTTTAAAGAATGTTGTGTTTCAAACATTCATTTGCTGGGGAATTGCTAAGACATGAAGTATTTCAAAACTTCTGTAGGGCAAGGATTTTTTATGACCCAGAATGTCTTCATTCTGTCTAGAGCCAGAAGGTTTTGTTGGTTTTACTGCTGCAGAGTAATTTGATGCTCTGAAATGGCTCAAATAGTCATCAAGAATGTACCAAATTTACTCCTGGATCAAAACAGAAATTTTAACACAAGTTAATGGGAGTTCACAGGATTATAGCAGGAATGAAGCTGACCTGTGTGGTAAGTGCCTTTATGTGACAGGACACATTTTAGTCAACTTCTTGGCTTTAATTTTCTTATGGTTGACAATAAATTAATAAATGGTAAAAATAAGCACCCACTAAAACATCTGTACAGAAGTCAGGAACTGTGCAGATAGGACAGCAAGCTACAGAAAAATCCATTGCTTATATATGCAAGTGCTTCACCCTTGAAAAGTGCCTGAATCCTCAGAGGCTGGAGCTATTGGAAATGATGGGCACTGAGAAAACTTAATGTTTACTTGTTTCACTGGTGCTTCCATAACTTCTGTTGCTTGTTTTTCTTCACTGTGTTCTCTGGAGCACAAGACAACACTCTTTTCCCACCTCTACCATACTCAGGCTGTAACTTACCCTAGAATTAAAAAGTTTATCCAGTTTCAGCTTGCCTCAACACATAAACCAGTGTAGCCTAGGAACATCCTGAGCACAATTAAATTTCACTGCAAAGGACAACTGGAGGGGCCTCTAGAAACGTCAAAGCACTTCACATAGAAATGATACCTACTACAGTATTTAATGACATTTCTACTACTAAGTCTTCATAGAGAAAAACAGCAACTTCCCTGAAATCACAACAGAACTCAGGCCATGTCTAGACTACAAAGGTTCACCAGCATAACTATGTAAACACCACACAGAAAAATTCAGACTCTTGGCCAACTTCAAGATGTTTACAAAGCCCCACAACAAACAAAAAAGCTGCTGTCAGCGCCAGCCCTGTCATTCAGGCAGAATGGTTGGGGTACCTAGAAAAAACAGAGGATTCTTTCTCCTGGCTTATGCCAACATGGTGACAGAGGCACAGCACCTAATGGAGAACTGCCCAAGAACAGAACCTCAGCCCATTCTCTAGCAAGAAACTCTTATGTCCTAAGTCACCGGAGTCCCCAGAGCTACAAAAAACATTTCTGCTTCCCCCATCTGCTCTCAAGGATACTTGAGAAACCAGAATTTTTGCAGTAGAAGATATGGGAGGAATTGCATGCAAATATGTTTATTTTGCATTCACCCTGGACCTTGTGTGGAAAGAATTCACTGTGCGAACAGACACCCATTTTTGCAATTAATTCCAAACAGACTTGAGGATGAGCTTGTTTACAAACCAGCGATAAGTGCCAAAATCATCTTCAGGTCTCACAACAATTCTGTCTCCTATTGCAGAGAACTGGGACTGGTGACAAATTGATTTGCATGAGATGTCATTTTGACTCGAAGAAGCTGCCTCTGATACTGGTTGGATTATTTTCTGCTAACAGAGAGACCCTCTATATCCAACCTCACTTCCCTTGAAAGCGCCTGTAAAATTCCTGATTACAACAAGCACAGGGGCCTAGAGCTCCAACTACGCTACATTTTTTTTCTGAGTGCACAGGAAGAAAAGGGCAAAGTGCGTCAGCAGTATTTTGACTTGCACCAGTTCACAGCACGCTCAAAGGGATTGTTTTGCTGGTGATGAGTTGCTGGAACGCAGCATGTTCCTACCAACCGCTCCAGCCTGTGCCGAGAGGAGACCACTTAGAGCAAATGCACTCGGTGATTTCCCAAGTCTGCTATTCAAGCTGGTTCTCTAAAACTCTTGTGTGTTATTTGAACGGCATAAAGCAGCCTCAGTCGTGATGCATCTGCACTAGAATTTCCTCCGCTAATCATTACTGAGATCTGTTGTGAAATGGAAGCTATTAGCTCCTTACACTTGTTCCAGGGTGCAGCAACACAGTAGCAACCACAAATGTGGAAGGACAAACAGGTACAATAACACTTTTCCATATTCACAGTTTTCAGAGATGTCAACAACAAAGTGCTGGTGTTTTTATTTTCTGAAGTCTCTTCATGCAACCACACTGGCATGTTGCCTTTATAGCTGAATACTTCAAAGGGAGTTCATGTTTTGGTTTGGCTTTTTCCTCTTTTTATGCAACAAAGGCAAAACCTTAGAACAAAATATTTCCATTTATTCCATGGTCAAGTACTTAGGCTCTGAGACTTTGCTGTACCCCAGGGTGGATATTGTTTATAGACAACCCTTAAATACCTTAGACAGTACTTTTATCCTAAAGAGTTCAAGGAAGAATGCTTTTGGTTTGCTGCTTTAAAACCATGTTATAAAAGAAAAATGTTGAAATGCGATGGGTTCAGTAAATAGCCTAAAAACTAGCTCCTCTTGAAGAAGGCCAAGTGCATCTCAAGAAACGCGTTTGCAAGAAAACCCCTAAACTTTCTTACAGTAAAGATACTGCTCCCTCTTGAAAACACTCTTGGTTTTCAGCACTTTGTTGCATTTTGATTTGCACTGTCCTCTGTTCGTGCATTAACAGCGGAGCTAAGAGCTCCACAGAACAGAGCAATTATTATTTACATCAAAGCTACGTCCTGCCTCACACCTTGTCTTCATCAGTACCCAGTGGCAGATGCCCCAGAGAACACTGCTATTTATCTTTAGAGATGTCACCTCTGAAATAGTTTAAAGGTAAAATCCCCACCTCATCCTACTAGTAACCATCCATCTTTGCCTTGCAGCATTAGAATACATCTGAAACGTGCTACTGGAGAAATAAGTAACTGTGCAGACTTTCAACCTTACACTGGAAACCCATTTTGCAACCCAGCTACCACGGCCTGAATGATGCACAACACCCACAACTCCAAGCGGTGCTATCAAACCCTATGAGTGGGGTGTGGGTGAAGCAAAAGACATGAGAGACCGTGCTGCGTTCAGACCCATGCCAGAGGTAATCACGGCTTAAGGTTAGTAACATTTTCTCTCCAGGGTTGGTTTACTAGCAGACTGCAAGGTAGTTCAGAGCACTTGGTATGCTCTGATGCTGTCAGACACAAGGTTTATTGATTAATAATTACTCTGCAGGAGAAATAACAGCTCAATTTAGAAGTGATGTTTCTGTTTATTTTTGTTCTGTTACATAAAGTCCCCCGTTAGGTTTTACCGAAAAGGCAACCCTTTGCTGCAGCATCTTTGTTTACCCCTTGGTTTGCCTGAAGAGCAGCAGTTGCAGGTTACTCTTCCCAAGAGACCTGAAGGAAAAACAACCCACTGAAGGACTTCAAAAGTCCATGGCACCTGTAACAGGGCCCCTCAGCACTGACAGCTTGAAAGGGACTAACACATGGCACAGGCCCCGAAGCTTCACCCTCAGTCTACCTGCTACCATCTCCAGGCATCACGTTTTTGTCATTATGTAGCACCAGGAACAGACAGAAAATCATCAATTCAAGACACTTGTATAAGAAAAGCTTACTATTTCTGTAGTTTATGGAGCATTATGACAAGCTTCAAAATAGCTTAGCAACACAGAAATTGCTTTGCATACAACTGATAACATCTCCCAGGTGAGCATAAAATGATACATTAACACTGTAGGAAAGGAGGAGAGGTAGGCATCAGATGAAATAAAGCATCCTACGCTGGGAAGTGAATCAAAGACGGGAAGTACAAATCCAACAGAGTTGCTGCCTTGTCTCGATAAGAAATTTAGCATTTACATTTTTTATTGCCATAGGGAGGTGGCACACAATGCTGTCTCCAAAACAGCAGGAAGAGATGATATCATTCTATTTTACAGTCTTTTTCTAGACCGTTCACAATCAGAAATTAGCCAGTACAGCAGCAACCTAATTAGAAGGCTACAAGCAAGGAATGAGGTCACCTTCCCAAAGCAGGGGAAACCACAGTCTCTCAGGCCTCTCCCAGGAGCAGGGTATGCTGCTCCCAGGACAGGGTCAGGGGTACACTTCCATCACTGCCGAGGAACACCCCACACCTGTGGCACTGGGGCACTGCTCTCTGCCAGCTCTTCACTGCTTTGTCCCTTGGACAACAGGAACAATCAACAGGGCCAGTTTAGGGTCCAGAGGTTCCCATATGCATCACCCAGAAGTTTTATTTAGGGCAGTTAGTCCCTGAGGCACATAATTCCAGGGGAGTCTGAGCACCTCAGACAACATATTCCTATGATCCTGTGACAATTGTTAACTCTCCAGTACTACACTGAAAGCTGACAGGCACCAAGACCCAGCTAAGCATGAAAGAAAAGTAGTATGGGACTAAGTTCACTGTTATCCACTTTGCCTCACCCAGAGTCAGCATATTTATGTAACCACTGGCCGGTCAAAGCTCATATCACAATCACAATTTAAAATACTGCATGCCACATTTTTAAGAGGAAAAAACTCAGTTTACAAGAACACTTATTTTAGCAACATTACTTGCTCTTTCAAAGCCATGCCCAACACATTCTTCTGTGCTGCTTAAAAACATGTCTTGTTTATCTCAATTTTCCTTATTTCGCTTCTATTATGCTTCAACAAACCCACTTCCTTCCAAGACTATAAAAAAAGCCTCTGGGTTACAGAAAAGCAAACTGGCAGAATCCAACTTGGGATCTGTGTGATGCCTGTTATTGTGACCTAATGACTGTGCATGATTCAGAGGAAAGGAGATCTACTCTCCATCCGCAATAATTTCTGTTTAAGACAGAAAGGCAACAACAGGATTCTTAAATCACCACTGTTCAGTCATGATAATTCATGTGAATACCCTGAACGTGTATTCAGGGTGAAACAACTGTTTAAACTACCATAATAATGCACTAAGGTTAGATCATGCAAAGATTTTATCCTATTTATCATATTCAGTGTTTACTCTATTCTATGTCCCTCAAATTCTAACAAGAAGAGGTTTTTAGCATCCATGCAAAGAAGCCACAGAAGCCTGGCATAGAACTGGAGGGTGGACACAGCTGAAAGCCAGGTCTCCAAGACAGAGTGCTCTCTCAAATTACATGTTACAGTTAAAAAAGGGAAGGATATCATGCCAGTAAGAAGTTTTTAAAACGGTTCTTAGCCAGTATCCAGCCAACTAAATTACACAGTCCAGCAAAACAGAGTCCAAAATACATCTTGAGCTTTACTTCAATGTTTCATACCTAATGTCTTAAAAGAAATGATGAATAACACATTGTTCTGTTTTGCTTTCCACTAGAGTTTCTAGCAATACTGAGGTTAACCTCCTCATCCTATGCCAGTATCTGCATTTTACAGTGAGGGTAGGGGAAAAAAAAAATCACAGATGAACCAAAAGAGCTAAGATCTTACAGATAAGGAAATGAGATCGAGGTAATTGTTCTTCAGGCCTTAAGGTAAATAAGGGCTCTATTTTTAGCTTCACCAAATCATCCAGTACTGAAGAGTAAAAGGTTACCTTCCTTCCCTGCCATGGTATTATTGCTAATGTTTTGCCCAGTCTGATCTCTAGATAAGATTCAGTTTCATCCCACACTGCTGTGGTACAGCACAGCATGTGTCCTCCTGTTTCCTGCAGGATTTTCCATTACTCTAAGTATCTTAAGATTCTTCCATGAAATTAGAGAGTGAAAGATCTTCTTTTACTGGCAGATCTACAAGCTTTTTGAATTAGAACTGTTAGAAAACTGTGTTACTAAAACCTTTAATTATTAAAACATGCAGAATTGACGTATATGTGGTGCTTTGGCAGGGAGGGGAAGAGTGCAAGTAGTTTGAAGCACATAACAAGAAAGTACATGACAATCTTTCAGTTAAAAGAAGGTGTGGAGATGGAAACGATGAATATAAAGACTGTAAGAGGAATTTTCTGGCAACAGGCAAAACAGACGAGGTGCGCACTGCGAATTGAAATGAGGATCATGACTCCAGGTAGAAAGAGCAGCATGAATGAAAACGTGCTCCTTCGAGACTCCCTCTGACATTTATGATGTCAAACTCTACCCTTCTTCTATGATACCAGACTCCCTCCTTCCTCTGTGATGCCAGACTTTCCCTTACCTCTATCACACCAGACTCCCACTTACCTTTATGATGAGATTCCCTCCATGACTCCTTCCACAGTGATGCCAGATTCCCTCCTTCCTGCTGCCAGACACCCTGTTACCTCTGTGATGCCAAATTACCTCCACCCTCATTGAGGTCAAACTCCATCATTCCTGTGTGATGGAAAATGACCTCCATCCTCTAAGATATCAGACTCCCTCCTCCCTCTATGATGCCAGACTCCTTCTCATTACTCTACAATTTCAGATTTCCTACTACTTCTATGATAGCGGACTCCCCTGATCCTCTATGATGCCATACATCCCATTACCTCTATGATGATAGACTCCTTCCTTCCTTCCTTAATGATGCCAGACTCTTCTATTCCTCTTGGATACCAGATCCTCTCCTTCCTTCTTGATGCCACAATCTCTCTTACCTCTATGATGAGACTCTTTCCTTCCTCTATTTTCCCCCCATTTCCTTCTTTTTCTACAATGCCAGACTCTCTTTCCCCTATGACACCAGACTCCCTTGTACATCTATGATGACACACTCTTACCTTACTTCATAATGCCAAGATCCCATTTCCTTCACGATTCCAGAATACCTCTTATCTGTACGATGCCAGACTCCCTTCATTCTCTGTCATGTCACACTCCTTCCTTCCTTCCTTTCCTCCTTCCCCAGTGATGCCAGACTCTCACTCATTCCTCCTGGGTGCCACACTCTCTCCTTCCTTCAGGATGCCACAATCCCTCTTAAATGAGACTCCTTCCTTGCTCTATTTTTCCAGATTTCCTCATTTTTCTATGATGCCAGACTCTTTCATAGAATCATAGAATCAAAACGGTTGGAAAAGACCTCCGAGATCATCAAGTCCAACCCTTGATCCAACACTGCCGTGGTTACTAGACCATGGCACTAAGTAACACATCCAGTCTCATCTTAAAAACCTCCAGGGACGGTGATGCCACATCCTCTGTGATGCCTCACTCCCTCTTACCTCTGTAATGAGATTCCCTCCTTCCTCTAGGATGCCAGAATCTCTCTTTCCTTCATGATTCCAGAAACCCCTTGTCTGTGTGATGGCTGGCTCCCTACATCCTCTCTGATGCCAGACTCCCTCTTATGTGTATTATGATAAACTCCTTCCTTCCCTCCTTCCTCAGTGATGCCAGACTCTCTTCTTCATGATGCCACAATGCCTCTTATCTCTATGATGAGACTCCCTCCCACCTCTACGATTCCACACTTCTCCCTTCCTGTTTGATGCCACTCCCTCCTTCCTCTTTGACACAAGACTCCCTCCTGCCTCTATGATGCCAGACTCTCTCTTACCTGTACTATGACCAACTTCTCCCTTCTTTAGATGATGCCAGACTATCTTCTTCCTTTCTGATCCCAGACTCATTTCCTTCCTTCATGATGCCACAATCCCTCTTACCTCTATAATTCCAGCCTCCCTCCTTCCTCTACAATTCCAGACTCCCTCCTTCCTCTATGATGCCAGACAAGCTATTATCTCTATGATGATAGCCTCCTTCCTTCCTCAATGATACCAGACTCTCTTCTTCCTCTTGCATGCCAGATTCTCTCCTTCCTTCATGATGCCACAATCCCTCTTACCTTTCTAAGTCTCCTTCTTTCCACTATGATTCCAGACTCCCTCTTACCTCTATGCCATGCTCCCTCTTGTCCTCTTTGATGTCAGACTCCCTCTTACCTGTATTATGGTAGATTCCTTCCTTCCTTTCCTCAATCATGCCAGACTCTCTCCTTCCTTCATGATGTCAGACTCCATCCTACCTCTGTGATGAGACTCCCTCCTTCCTCCATTTTTCCAGATTTCCTCCTTTTTCTACGATGCTAGACTCCCTCTTTCCTCTATTATTGCGGATTCCTTCCTTTCTTGCTTCCTTCCTCAATCCTGCCAGACTCACTCCTTTCTTTATGATGCCAGATTCCCTCTTAACTCTGTGATGCCACAATCTCTACTTCCTCTGTGATGATAGACTCTCTTCTTCCTCTTGGATGCCAGTCTCTTCTTCCTTCATGATGCCATAATCATACTTACCTCTATGAGACTCCTTCCTTCCTCTATTATTTCTGATTTCCTCTTTTTCTAGAATGTCAGACTCCCTGGCCACAAAATTGGAATATTCCAACTATTATACAAGAAATGTAGATAGGAATATGTAAGATAATCAATTCATTTTGCCCAGAGGTATAAGTGTAAAAAGAAAAAAAATTATTAATTGTGTCTGTGGAAACAGGAAGAGATCAAAATTTGTTATCTCTCTATGAAGACTTCATTCTCAATGAGAAAAGGAACTCTGAATGATGACAGAGGAGGGGAACAGATGGTAGTCATCATTTTCTGTCAAATAACTGCAACACCAAAAGGATGTGCCAGAGTAAACATGTAACAAGAAAAATTCTTGCTACTTTATCTCTCTCTTAATAACAACTAAATATTTAAGTTCTCTTTGGATTTACTGGCTTCATCTAGAACAGTGCACTACCTGTACCCACCAGATTGGAGGAATTAACACTCTTGATGAAGCAATCAAGAGTACTAGGTCCTTCAACAGAGCTTTGGTTTTGATTCATAACCAAAGCATCACCATTTAACCTGAGAAAGAGTTGTCCTCTATCAGAGAGCAACAGACACAGGCTACAGACACAGAAAAAACTGGGAGAGCAATAATTACGTGTCTTCACTACAGAATTCACAAGATTAAAAAGTTTTACTGCTGGGTGCAATAAATATGAGAAGAATTGCTTGAGATAAAGAAAGAACAAAAAAAAAAGTTTGCTGAGCATTTACTTGTGTTGTGGGTTACACCTAATAATCTCCAACAGAGATGTTCCAAAAAAAAGTTGGAGGAATGTTCAAGAACAGCTCACTTTTCAGAGAAGAAATCTAGAAAACAGCCCCTCTTTTTTAACCCAGCAGGATCCCTTCATAAACATTTATGATCCCTTCATAAACATTCTGGCAAATACACTATTGAAAAAAGCACCTTAAAAAAGCATGGCTACCACAATTCCCACAGAAATATTCCCAGCCCTGCCAGTCAGAAAGGATTCAATCAATAACAATATGCTTAAATATATATATAAAAGCTGATAATGCTGCTTTAGAAAAACAACCATAAACCCCAGGGTATATTCAAATCACTGTCAGCCATCCTGCTATGTCTAGCATGACTAAGATATTAAAGCAAATGTCATTTTAGAGGTAGATTTTTTTGTGCTTTACTATTTATGTAAATATCCATTTACACACACAATGATGCTTTTAATTAAAAATAATGTGTTCAGAGGAAGAATCCAGGACTTTTCCAGCAGTAGTATTCAGAAGGGAAAAAAGTATTTTCAACATTAATTACAAGCAGACCAAAGCTCTTCAGAGAGAAGCAAGATGCTCTACTTTCCAAGTGACTTTTCTTTAGGGACTCACACAGTAATTAGAGAAGTATTTGCCACATTTGGAACTTGTACTTTAAAGAAGACTGCCCTGGTTCTGGGATTGTGCATTGCATGAAGAAAATACTCTTGCAAGCCAAATGAAGTAGTGCACACTCTGCCACAAAGGTAAGGCTTTACCTCTGCTCATATGGCCACAAAATTTGACTACTCCAACTAAAATACATGAAATGTGCATAGGAATATGTGAGATAATCAATTCATTTTGCCTAGAGCTGTAAGCTGTACTTCACCTACCACCTCCATCCCTGCTTTATTACTTCTCCACTGACAAATTACTTGACAAATTATTACTGAAGCAACAAGAATTTCTGGGAGTATTACCATTCCAGAATTATTACCCCAAACCTTTTATTTACCTGTTGTAATTACTCAGAACAAATTGGCCATGTATATTCTACTAAGGAGTCTGAGCTTCTTTCACAGTGCTTACCAGATTAAAACATTGACATTTTATGTCTGAAAATACTAGGTAAGTCTGAAGGTTTTGCTGAAACCCAAATAAACAAACAGGTTGAAAGCACGGTATTGCCCTACAGAATGACCAAATATATAAAGTACAGTAGACCAACAGGGGAGGGGGAAAAAGGCCTTTTAAAGCACCCAGTAATCAAAAATCTATTTTGGACAATTCATACAGACAAATTGCATGTGGATTTTGGCTGCACTGGTTATTACCAACTATGCTCTATTTCCAATTATTTACTTCAACACCATGATTACACATATGAAAAAAATAGCAAACTCTGGAAGAAATAACAAAGAAGCAGAGTTTAAGCAAATCACACGCACATTATTATATATGAAATCAGACTGGAAAAGATGTAGAACAAAGAGCCACAAACTTGACACTGTGCCAGGACCTTCCCCACAAGGACTTCAGCCCTGACAAAGATCTAATCCTTGTCCTTGGACAACTTCAACTGTGGATTGATTTTCAAAGCTGCTTAATTGCTTTTGGGACCTATCTTCCATCGATTTTCAGTAACCAGTAGCAATTTGTGCACTCAAGTCTCAGTTTTAGCTTACTTCAGACAGGAGTAATATCCGCTTCAGGGGAGAGGCATGGCTTCTCCGAGGAGTACTGCCAATCAAAATATTAACCCTGCACTTGTCGCCCTGTAAGTAAACTTGAGACACTGGCCTCTAAAACTGATCCTATCTTCTAGGTTCACCTACAATAACTAGGCAAGTTGTCTTATTTTTGATAAAGCTATGCTATGAAGAGAAGAGAGAGTGCCTTAATGCAACAGAGTCGGAAACTTAAGCAATGTACTTGATTATGGTATGTTATAACTGCTGGGCAGTCAAAATCCCAACTGAATTCTGACAAACTGAGCCAAACTTGAGGGGAGCACGTCATTTGCTTAGTCTTTGCAGATTGCTCAGTTATGCAACAAAATATGCTCATTAAACTTAAAAGGTTTTCTTCTCATCCCTAAGAGCCTTGCTCAGCAAAAGGAACTACGTATACAGTACTCAATCAAACAATTTTCAGGTTTGGCAAATTACCCATAAACTAACTAACTAAATAAAAGTTCAATTTCATACCCCCATTTTGAGATGAGCAACAAAACCAAACCAAAACCACTTATACGCCAATAGTTTAAGCAACTTTAACTAAACTGGGAAACCAGGCCGCATTCCCAAGGAATGTTAAATAAAATCGCTGCTGCCGTAAGCAGTGTCAGCATTAAGGCCAGCTTATCAGGAACCTTTACCTGGACAAGCATCCCTGGCTGCAGCAAGCCCTCGGGAATGTCACATCTACGCTTCCCACAGAAACGCAGATTAGGGCTTTCCTGTTCCCAAATCAACCTAAGCATCCCCACCCGGGGTTATCCAGACTTCAGTAATTCGCACTGTTAATGCGCGGATACCTCCGGCTTCGCTTTCCAAAACACTGGCATTTTCGGCACGCAGGCGCAGCGCCCGCTCTCCCGCGGTTCGGTGCCCGCAGGCTTCGGCACGCGGAATCGCTTGGAAAAGTAATTCCGCTAACTGGATGGGAAGTTTTCGGCTCTTCCGCCTGCCGGGGCACCGTTCGCCTCCCGCTTGGGAACTCCACAACCCCCGCAGCAGGGCGGGGACCTCCCCGCTCCCAGCCCAGGGATAGAACGGGACCCGCCCCAGGGGGACAACGGGACCCGCCCGCTCTCACCTGCCGCGGTCGGGACCGCCGCTTCCCACTCCTCCCCTCGCCCTCCCTTCGCTGTGCCGCCGGGGCCGCCCCCGGCACGCGGGAGAGGGGCACGGCCCTGCCCGGTGCCCGTGCCGGGAGATGTAGGTCCTGCCGCCGGGGCGTGAGTCCGGACGACCCGGGCGCTGACCGGGACTCTTCCCGGCCACCGCCGCCGCAGCTGTGCCCGGACGAGCCCAGGGATGCGGAGGCTTTGTCCCCTTTGTCCACCGCGCTGGTGGATCCCTGGAGCGCTCAGGCAGATGGGAGCTCAGCCTGGGCTCCGGAGCACAGGGCTCACGGCGGGTTAGAGAGCCCAGCCCAGCAAACACTGACCCACCATTGCAATGCCAGAGTTGGGGCACGGCCGGGCAGCCATCAACTGGTGCCACCTGTGAGCTTCCTAAATGGCCTCCCAGCCAATCTCGCCCGCGCTCGGTGCGCTGGAGTAGAGCCGACTGAGAGAATCACATTTTAGACTCTTGTAGTAGGGCTGAGTGAGAGAATCACGTTTTAGATTGCTGCACACCCTGGCTCCTGTGCTGTGCAGCATGACTACGTGCCCAACAGAAAACACACCGAGAATGCATCTGACAGGGGTGGTTTTTTTTCTGAACCTGTACTGTTCAAGGCCTGTCTTCCAAACTTGGTCAGAGAGATCTCAGCAAGCCTCAGAAGGTCAAGTCGTAGCAACTAAGCCCATCAGTAAAAACATAACAAGAAAATGTTAAATTCTTGATTGACTCTTCAAGGTTTTTCCATTCAATCTCAGTTTTCATCTATCATTTCACTCCTAAATTCCAATCTTCCTCTTTTCATCACCTCCATGCCATCTCAGTTCTCTTGTTTGTATTGTGGAAGGCTCAACAGATGGACTTGTGATCACAGATAATGATTCCTTTCATATCTTTTTCAACCTCTTGTATCCAACTACCCCAGTCTGCTCAAGTAGTCCTTTGCCCAGAGTATTGGGTGTAGTTCTCATGATCTTTTGCTGTGAGCAGCAATAGTAGCTAAATTTAAAAAGTAATCTGCTTTAAAGCAACACATGCCTAAACTGTTCTGCAAGCAAGGCTTGTCCTTTTTTATTGTTTTCTTCTTCCACACCAAATGTGCTGCTGAGTTCTGCCCCTTCTGGGGCATCTATCTTCACAAGCAGCTCCATAGTACTTTTCTTGAGACACCAAAAGTGTTAGTAATAATCCATCTGTAGGACTACAGGGATTTCACAAATGTACAAATAAGACTATGTTGAATTTCACAGTAAACAGAACTTTTATAGGATGACAGATAAAAATGCAATTGGATTATGTGCCACTGTCATAACACTTTATTACAGCTATGGTATAGATACTTGCCATGATTTAAACTCCAGCTGGCAACCAAGCACCATGCAGCCACTCACTCCCCCACCAGCAGGATCAGGGAGAGAATCAGAACAGGAGAAGTCAGAAAACTTATGGATTGAAATAAAGACACTTTAAGAGGTAAAGCAAAAGCTGCACACAGAAGAAAAGCAAGACAAAGACCTGCCTTCCCATAGGCAGACAGGTGTTCAGTCCTCTCCAGGGAAGCAGGGCTCTATCATGTGTAACATTTGCTGGGAAAATAGTAATTCCAAATGCCCCTCCCTTCCTCCTTCTTTGCCCAGCTTTATATGCTAAGCATGATGCCATTTGGTGTGGAATATCCCTTTGGTCAGTGGGGGGCAGCTGGCCTGGCTGTATCCCCTCCAAATTCCTTGTGCACTCCCGACCTCCTTGCTGGTAAGATGGTGAGAGAAGCAGAAGAGGCATTGATGCTGTGCAAACACTGCTCAACAATAACAAAAACATCTCTATATTATCAACACTGTTTCCAGCACAAATCCAACCCAAAACTCCATACTAGCTACTGTGAAGAAAATTACCCCAGCCAAAACCAGCACAATATTCTATTGGACTGTTTTAACTAATGAAAAATTGCATTTCTTCTATCCCCTATTTGTTATAAAGATGCCAATTCCAATCTGTAGTTAGCCAGTAACTCCAGCCTCTGCAGGTTGCTGAAGAGGTAGTGTCATATTTTATCCAGGCTGTCCCATGTTCTGGAAACAGGTGTCTTCAGTTATCCAGAAAGGTACCCTGTTACCTCTGATGGCCTTACAGTTCTTCCTTTTTTGAAGTGGGCAGGGTCAATCAAAGTACCTAGAGTACATATTGTGCAGATATCCCTCTGACACGTCTTCCTGTGGGTGTCCACCCTTGTAAATTGCCAATTCACTTAATATTAGTTTTTTCTGTGCTTTAACAGGACTGAACACTTACAGAGATGGTTTAGTGGTGGGCTCAGCAGTGCTAGGTTAATGGCTTGACTTCACAATCTGAGATGTCTTTTCCAACCTACAAAATTCTATGATTCCCTATTGCAGTAGCAGCAGTAAGGAGCAATGAGCAAAGTTGGTACCTCAAACACAGTGAGAACAGAGGAAGGTTATATAAGGTTTAGTTCCTACATGCATTCCTCCTAACTGGAACTGGTTGGGCTGCTTATTGTGAAAACTGTACAACTCCTACAGCCTATCAGAGGAAAACACAGAGATGCAAATGCCACTAAAGCCAAAGTGACAAACCATGTCCTGGGGGGGCATCAGCCAGTCACCAGCCAGTCATCAGCATCACCAGCCAGTCAAGGGAGGTGATTGTCCCACTCTGCTTTGGACTGGTGTGGTCTCACCTTGAATACCGTGTGCAACTTTGGGCACCACGGTGTAAGAACGACATAAAACTAAGAGTGTGTCCAGAGGAGGGTGACCACCCTGGTGAAAGCCCTCAGGGGGAGGACTTAGTAGGAGCAGCTGAGGTCACTTGGTTTGTTCAGCTTGGGGAAGAGAAGTCTGAGGGATGACCTCATCACAATCAAACAACTCCCTCACAGGGAACAGTGGAGAGGGAGGTGCTGATCTCCTCTCTCTGGTGATCAGCAATAGGACAAAAGGAAATGGAATGAAGCTGCACCAGGAGAAGTTCAGATTGGACATTAGGATAAGGTTCTTCACAGAGTAGTCAGCCACTGAAACAGGCTCCTTAGGGAAGTGGCCAAGGCACCCAGCCTGCTAGAGCTCAAGGACCATCTGGACAATGCTCTGAGTCATATGGTTTAGTTTTAGGTAGTCCTGGGAGGAGCAGGGAGTTGGACTCAATGATCATTATGGGTTCCTTCCAACTTGAGATATTCTGTTATTGTAAATAAGAGAAATGGAAAACATTAGCAACTCCATGGTCTGGCATTCCTCAAAGTTATTTTTGCTTGAAGAGTCGAGCTGAGGTAGAGCAACAATACACGGCATTATATCCACCTTTAGCGCAGCTGGAGTTTGTTACAGAAATTAAGGGCAGGATGTGGCCATTATAGAACCTTATGGGACTGCTGGTGTGAGGGGAACTGCAGGGAGTTCAAACAAAGATTCATATAAGCACAGAGAAAGTGACAACAACAGATGTGGCTGGAGAACAGTTTTTATCTCTAAAATCATTCCTTATATTGTGAGACAGATATTGATGAGAAATTATTATGGAGAAGTGCTGATATCTAATCATTACAAGTTGTAGACTGGTGGACAGTCATCAGAGAAATAAAATAATGCCAAGTATAATATGCAATTTGCATTACAGGAAAGTAAATGAACTGCTACAATCTAGGTAGATTCTCCAACACATAGTGTGAGCTGAAGGATCTTTTTATTCGCTAAAGTCCAGGTGTTGTTTGTTTATATCCAGAAAAACTATTTTCTTATACTATTATTGGATAAGGAAGGTGGTCATCCCGTTTACTATTAATGTTTCTGTGACACCTACACACATGCTCTTCACAAGTGTGACAATGCAGAATCTCCCTCTACTGAAGATCAGCTTTGAGAATGAAATCTTCTATTAGAACCCACAAATAGAAGGTGGTAAAGATGCAACTCTGTAACAATCCTCTTCTCCTAAGCCAACTAAAAAGGCACTATCATCAACTGTATAGAGGAAAATAAGAGGAACGTGAAAGATCTAAAGAGAAAGAATAAGTTTAAAACAAATGAAAATGAAGAAAGTACTGAAGAATCAGAAAAGAAGGAAGCTTAATACAGAAGTCAAAAGAATGAGGAAAGAAAAACTCTTTTCTGTGAAACCAGAATAGTCCGTTCTCACCACCACTGAAATCCTATCCACGAGGTGTTTCAGGATTTGTGTTTCAAGGGTTGGCCACCTGGATGTATTCTGGAGGCATCTTAAGAATTTATAGGTTTGGAGCAGCTACAGCTCACTGAACCATTACTGTTGGAATCACTTAAGCCTTTAAACATGCTGATCCCTTCTCAAACCCCTGCCCCAACATCGGCACTTTAAGAATGTTAAGAATTAAAACTCGGTTTGATAAATCCATGATATAATTTCCACCTTGTATCGTGTTCAGTTGTGGCTACTCTGTTTGAGAGACTACCAGAGTGCTAAAGGCTTTTAGGAAGAATAAAATCTACAACCTTTGGTTCCACACTTTCTGTATCATCCATACCAACTAGAACAACACAGAAACAAATTCAGATATACCTAGTTTTTAGGTTAATATTGTATAGCATGAACATTACAGGGTATGTAATGGGTCAGATGGGAGGTTTTTACAAGCGAGAGAAACTCTGAAGTGCAAGTTATTTAGGTTGTGGTTCCATGGCAGCCTAAGCCAATCTAACTGCTGGTTCTTTTACTCCCATCATTCTCCTCACCCCTCTTGGGAGCTCTCAACATTCACTCCCTGCAGCACTCAGTTGACCTTTTGTGAAGCCATCTCAGCACACTAACCAGGCAGAATACCAAACCAGCAGCTCCCCAGAACACGGAGGAGTTTTCTGATGCACTGGTAAATAGAAATGGTTCAGCTGAGGCTCTGAGGCACACTGGAATCCATGCAAGGGGAAAGAGGAATCAGGAGCCAGCTGTTATACTGACCAAGGCTGGTGTGGAATCCCAGTCTGCACATTTATTAGATGATCAACATCTGCAGTGGTTATGAAACTATTTGCAAAGCAGCTGTTTGCTCTGCTAAAAATTATGGTTGGTCATTTGCACGTTTTTACTCACGTGTTACCTGGGTCTGCTGTGTGACCAAGCACAGAAGGTTTGCCTCTGGGCACAAACGAACAATCCCCGATGAAACTTGTTTATTTCTTCGGTTACTGCCCTCAGCTATATGGTAGCACTGCCACAGAAAATGTGCTCAAAAAATAAATAACACCTCCCCAGCTGACAATCACTCATTGAAAAGGTCAGTTTCCCTCCTGACCCCAAATTCAAAAACTATCTTTTAAGTTAATTTAAAATAAGACACTGAATTTCACACGGGCATGTCTGAGGCATTAGTTCACCCTCCTGCCTGCTGACTCCTTAACGGAGCAGATGCCTTTGGAAAGTAACATCTTTAAGCCACACCGTTTGCCAGAGCTCATTTGTCAGCGCCCTGAGGCAAGCCTTTCATCTTTCAGCCACATAATGATAGCAGAACTGCATTAGAGGTGGCTGTATTTACATGCATGAGCAATCCTGTTAAAATGCATATTTTTGCTAGCCAAAGCACCAGCAAACTCTCCTTTGCTCACTACCAGCTAGCACAGCCATTCACTAGGTGTTCAGAAAACTCAAACCCCTCTCCCCAAAACCAGTCTTTGAAATCTTGCTATAAACACTTGCCTGTACTCAAAAAGGTTCTGCTCAGTAGAAGCAGAACAATGCAGACTAGTCCTTTAATGAACAGATATCACTTCTTCTAGACAAAAAATGAACCCAGCAGGCAAATACAACTTCAAAGGAAATAAAAAGATCAATCTGTCCTGGACCTCTCGGTATGCCTGATATTTTAAGTTCCAAAAGAAATTAGTCAGACTTACCACAAAAAGAAAAAAAAAAAAAGAGAGACAGAAGAATGTGAGCACAAAATCAAAACTTGCTAAAAAAGCAAAATATCATCAGAGCTGGTCTTGATTTAAATAGAAAACACTTTCAGAAATACCAACGTATTGTGCAGTTTAAGAGAAACACTATACTCTTAGTTTTATAATACCGATATTCACAACACCTAGAAACTGTCTGAGGAGTAATAATGGGTCGAGTACACTGGTTTTTGCTAGAAGATTGGCCATTTCCACGTAAGGGCACTCAGAGATGGCACTCAGAACTTAAGATGCTTTTAGAATGGCAGAGAGTAATTGCGTTCCCATTACAGGACTCCGAGAACACACCCCTATAACTAACTTTGGCACAGTGTAAGAAAATAAGGACTTATATCCTCACCAGGAACAAAGACTATGTTCAACATAGACATGGGCCTGTACTTGCATGAAGGCAGTTAATTCTGCTCTCGTGGTATGACCATGCTTTTATTTGTTCAGTTCCCACAGACTTCAGTTTCACATGGTCCAATTTAAGCCCACATTCTCCTGAGGGCATTTAGTCCGGTAGAATAGTTACAGGACACACATACACAGGTTTGCATAGTAAGCAGGGGCTAACAAACTACCATGCTTTGTATTCTGCCGAGTAACTAATCTGCTTCTAAAATACTGTGGCATCATTCTTATCTCAAAAATAATATTTCTATAGACTAAAAAGCCCACATCTGCCTCCAGTCTGCAGTGATTCAAATTAAATACTTCAGCCCAGCATCATGGTGGGGATGTTTATCTGGAAGCCTGTCTAAAGAGTCTAATTAGTCTAAAGATCGACTTATGTAAAAGTAGTAAGAGATGAAAGGCATGTTTTTATGTCCTCCCCAGCAACAAAGACAATTCGACTTCTGCTAGTACTTAAACAATCCTTGAACTCTCAAAGCCTTCCTAAAAGATAGTATCTTTATAAACAAACATCTGAGTCATGCAGCATCCACCTTTAAAGGAGTGTCGACATTTCAGAACAGACACCTCCATCTCTTGAAAAGCAAATCACTCTTAAGCAAAAAACTAGATATAGTTCTTCATAGACTAGTTGATATAGTTCTTCATAGACTAGTTTCCTATTAAAAAAAAAAGTGAAGAACCTTTAAGAAAGTAATCTATCAAAAGGACTCCTTAGATTTGTTTGATCAAAATTGCTTTGTTTCAGTCAATTAGAAGTTACCTCAACACAGAGCTCTGTACAAAGAAAAATAGTTTTCAGCTAAGCTGCCCCTCCTCCCTGAGGACACATGCTAATGCTCACAGGCTCTTGAAAGAAACTGGACTCGTGCATAATCTGCACACTAGTTAAATTCACAGAAAAAAACCCATCTATTTGCTATGGTGGGGGGAGATCTGATCCAATTCAGATCTCAAACTTCATTTAAAAGGTGGTTACAGTATAATTTCCATGTTTTAGTTTTGTCTTCCCCTAAGCCAGAAGAGAAAAAAGCCCAGGTGTATTGGGGGTAACTGTGTTGCCATCCTTCTTCCAGGTAATTGAAGTGAGGGGATTCATTCTGCCTGCAGCAGGAAGCAAACACACTTTTCAGATGACCTAATTCTTTAAGATCAGCCTATGGGAATAAGTCATCATCCAAGTCCTACTGACCACACCTGGCAGAAACCAGGGTTTCTTCACGTTGAATATTACCCACTTTTATACTGCAGGAAGGAACTTACTGAGATGAAATATAATTATTTTGACATGTTAAAACACTTCTAAAAGCCCCTGCTTGGCTTCAGTTCCATTTCCCATTTTGACAGACTCCTAAAAGTGTTAAGTCAGGACTTTACTGGAAAGGTCTCTTTCATAAGGTTCTCAGACAAAAGACCTGAGACCAAATTCTCACTTCTACAAATAATTTTTAAATCTTTCTGTAATCCAGAATACATTTCCACAACAGACTGCATACAGAGAAGCTCAAGGTTGAAAACCCTAAAATGGAAAACAGAAGTGGTGTAGTTGCACATAAGAGAGAGCTCAGACACAAAGTCAGCTTAAGCACCGTGCACAAAGGAAGAATTGAAACCAAAATGCTCAGAGAATCCAGGAAATGAGAACACCAGAAAAACAGAAAAAATTCCATGGGTAAACTAACCCAATTCCTTTGCACAATAACAATGCTTGTACTTTTTATTAAACTATCCCCACAAAACAGAACAATTGCTGAAGTTAACTAACATGCAGCAACAAAACGAGCTATAGCAGAGGAAAGTGTCCCACTTTTTTCAACAACTTTTCACTTCTGCCAAGGTCACCTGTCTGTCACTGCACAGGTTGCCCATCTGCTCCAGCACTGCCTGTTTGCAGCCTGGAATTGGCACCAGCTCCTGGCTGGTGATCAGAAGCATTCGCTGACATGCTGGGCTGCCCAACACAGGCATTCAAGCACCCCTTCGGAGCAGCAGCCACATTAAACTGATTTTTTTATAACATACCAGGGGATACATTCAAGTAGTTGGACTAACTCATTGAGTGTTTATTAGGACAGCGATCCGTGTACAAAAGCACGAGCACACTCTCAACAACAGTTTAAGCATGAAAAGACAGAGCTTGGAGTTTGGAGCTTCTCCACTGCTCCATGAACACAGTACTGAAGTTGCTGAAAATTCCAGGACAAAGTAAAGAAGCACCTGTCTGTTCCTAAAGAAGTTTCCAAAACATTTTTTTTTTTTTAAGTAGCAGCTTAATCATATTTTCTTGTGTATTCTGATGGCACAGAACCACTCTAGTTTTTCTGTCAGTATATGAAGAACAAGCTTAACAACACATACTCTTACAGAAGTAGCATCAATATTTCCTTATGGTTTTATGGAAATAATTTCTCAATTTAGAAAACTAGAAATATACTTCTTTGCCTGTTTTGCTAAATAGTATTGTAATTGCCTCTCTCTGAAACCTGCTTAAGTATAAAGCTTAAGCTTTTCAGCCACTTGGTACACCAAGTCTGTCCACAGTCTCATCTCTATTTGATCCTCTGTGCAGAAGCAATACCACTGAAGGCTTCCTTACCTCAGCTCACACATTAACCTGCCAAACCAATTTACAGGACAGGTCCAGAAGTTACACTAGAATTGCTGCAGCCTTTTCATCTGCCAATTTAACAGCTCCACTTTTATGACTTTGTGTAGCAACCACTTATACTGCAGAACAGTGCTTTAGACAAAAGTACTTCATATACTATATCGAAAATGTTAAGAAAGTAATTTGGACCATCAAGGAAAAAAAATCAGAATTATAGTACCTTAATAAAAGTTTAACAGTGAACACAGTCCAGCCTTCTCTCTGCATTTATTTGCATTTCAAAAGCCAATACAAAAATGTTACATACATACCAGTCACTCCTGTAGACTAGAACTTGAGTAGTCACTGTGAATTTAGCACTGCAGTGTTTTCCAACAACGTGTAACATTTTACGTTCAGCTAAAAGGGTACTCTAATGCAATATTCCAGCCTGGGGCTTTTTCCAAGCCTTTGGCAAATGTGGAAACTCCACATGGAGTACTACTTCTGAGTAGCTCCATTATTTTTATGTAAGTGCCAGCAGGTAGCTATTTAAGCAGATTGTTTTGTTTTATATAAGTGCCACTACATGTATGCCTCTGCTTTGCTTTCATGGCTTGGTTTAAGCCAAAACATTACTTCTGAAAACATCTAGTTATACCAATGGCCTCATTACATGAAAATGTTCATCTGGTTTTAAGTAGTCAAAGCAAGTATCAATTTTAGCTACTGGGTTGTGAAGCAAAAAGCCTTTGCAAGAGACAATTAAGGCTTCCATCACCCTACCAGAGGTAAGTATGAGAAACAAGTCTAAGCCACAGGAGCATTGGTCTATTTTTGACAGTGGTATTTAAGTATTTATTAAGCTGGTTTTCATCCATTTATTCAGTTGGCTGACATCCATCTGCCACATGTAACATTTGAAAATGCAATTAACAAGTTGCTAAACTAGGGAATCTGGATAGCATTCGGTTGGATTTCTTTCTATTAACATAATAGGTAAGAACTTCTGGAATTTATCTTGCTGATACACTTCAATCCTGCCTGAAGCAAGGATGGGAAAAGGTACCCCTGCTAGTACAAAATAGTTCAAGTATGTTAAAAAGCAACTGACTATTTTTTTAGTAACAGTGTTTGCATAAGCAGAAAAAAAACCCTTTCAGTTTCTCACCCATCTCTAGCAATATTCAAGTGAAGTTCTACTTTAATTTTTAAAAACAGAAGTTTCATTATTTAGCCAATGTGACAGTTCTGTAAACTGCATCACAGATAATGCTGCACAACTTATGATCAAGAGCAATACTAAAAGCTAAAATGTTGCTAGTGACTGTGGTAGTACAGATTGGCAATTTCATCATTTCAGTTCAGAAAACATCTGTTCCTCTAAACTCCACCAATTAATATAATTTATGTAAATATTTATTAAGTCCAGTCATCATGCTACAGTATTAGGTTAATAAACCGTCTCACTGTAAGAATATACCAGCATAAGGTATGAACACAATGAAATCTATGTGAAATTTTATAGTATCTTTACAGAGATACGCTTGTGGCCCATCAAATTCATACTAACATACTGCAGATTTAAAATATTTACTTGTCTTCTTAGCATACCTAATGTGTAAGAATAGCTGCTTGTTTGATACCCAAAAATAAATATAAGCTTTCAACTGAAAGCATTTATTTTCCGAGTTTTCCAAAGCGGAGCCTGAGGGGCGAAAACGCTTCAGACACGTCATCGGTCCACTTCAGTACATAAAAGCATCTCCTGTCCCAGTATTCGTTCAAATCCAAGAGACATTTTCTCCCAGTGAAATATGACCGGAGTACTCATTTTATTTTCAGCATTTCAGTCTGTTTCCATGGCAGCACTGCGGGATTCCTTGGCCACCATGAGCCGCATGAGCTGACTGTGGAATTTCTCGATCTTCTTTACGTCTTGTGCCTGGTCTGTTCTGTACAGCAAACACTGCAAGAGAAAGTTGCTGAGTATCAGATTTCACTTGAACTGTTTTATCTTGTTTATAGTTGCAACACATTTGTGCTTAGAACACACAAAACGAGGAGAGTACTTAAATGTTCATTTGTGGCATGTTGTTACCATGAGGAAGCAGCAACACATCTACGCTGTTTCAAAATATACACATTTCAGTTTCTCCTAAACATTCATGCCTTCCACTTTGAAAACAGGGAAGCTCATAATTTATACTAATTTCTTCTAGCTCAAAAAACCTGTTAAAGATTGGGGTTTAAAGCTGTCTTTAAAGACACTCCTCTTTGTGTTGTCTAAACATAGAGCCAGATTTTAAAACTGAAGTTACTTCCCTATTCTCTGTATTCTGAAAGCAAGTTCATTTTGCCTTTCACGGTCCTTAATGTTACACTGCCAGGGACATAAAATCAGATAGTATTTCCCACTGAAAGGGATCCCCTCCCTCAAGCAAGATCTGTTTCTAAGACAGCCTAAATAAGGAACATAGCATCTGATTAGGATAAAAAGAAACTCCTTCATGTGACAAGCCTTTAATAGCAAGGGACAAGGGTAATATGCCAGTGACTTATCACAGAAAGACTGTGGTAGTTTGTTTTTCTGCTTGGAGACTAAGCAATTCCTTATACCTGTACAGCATGAGTATGACTGCCCAGGCTGATGTAGCAAAAAACCAAAACCACCCAGAATACTCCATTCTTCAGCGACTTTTGTCAGCATTGAATTCCTATTTTAATTCAGAGGAAGACAGAAGGAAACAGTTTATTTGTCCTTCAGCTATATTAGTTCTACAGATTGAGCATCGAGGAAACTTCCTTTACCACCTTTAGAAAAAAAAAACCACAACAAAACACAAAAAAACCAAAGCAACCCGCCCCTAAAAAAAGTCAACAACAAAAAAACCTGCCAAAGGCACCACAAAAACAAACAAACAAACAAACAACAAACCAAAAAAACAAAACCAATCCCCATTTCCTCCCACCTGGTGTAACATCTGTGAATGGAAGCAGGTAAGGCAGCCTTATATATACCCCAAAAGAGTTCACATTTGTGAATCACCTGACTCCTACTTCCCCTATGGAAGGTTTCAGCAAAATTGCCCTTCACTTTGCCCTGTTATCAGCACCCCACACTCCACATCTCTCCCACATTAAGTCCTATTACCCTACCAAGAAGTGCCATTACTGTAGTTTCACATCCCTCCCAGGCACTTGAAATACCAATGCCAGACTACTTTTCAAGGAAAGAAGAAACCTGATTTTTTCCAAGTCTGAAGAGAAGGGCAGAATACTGCTGCCCACCCTGGACTGCAGAAAAACAGCTCCTCAGCTATGACACCACTGTTGGTTAGTCTTGAAATCACAAAGAAGGAGCTGAACCTGTGGTTGGAAGCTGTCACCACTCTAAGCAAATAAGGCCCACACTCACACAAGTAAACATATGTTTGAAAATGCTCCTGAATTGCTTCAGCAGAAGTTACCAATGTTGTTCCACGAAGCAAGTTCAGATGGAGTGAGTCCAAGATTTCTGTAGTGCTCATTTTCCTTGATCTGACAGAATCCTACAATAATTCTGTTGAAATCCATAAAGAACACTGAAGTGTTAGAACTTTTCCTGGACTGCACAGAGTTGAACCACAGCTCAGTGTCAATCACAAACACAGCAACTAGGGAAGGCTGAGCAAAAGGTTTTAGAAAACTGTCAGGCACTCCCAAGGCAGTGGCTAAGAGCTCCTAGTTGACTGACAGCAAAATGCAAGTCTATGAGAGTACAACAAACCCTGAAAGGGGAATGTTTCTGTACTTACAGCTACGTCATCTGTTACTTTGATGCAGAGGTTCCCATCACAATGTCGGTATTTCAGAACAACCCGCACCTGAAATGACAAACACTTCAAGAATTAGCACCTAGAGCTAACAATTTTCAGAACATACTGAAGGAAATCTGCCCACATTCAGACTACCTTTTATTATAATTATGTACTACTTCCTGTTTTCACCACCTCTGTGGTGGTCCTCAGCTCTGGTGGCCACTAATCCTACAGCCAGGGTGGTGTGGAAGTCGAGCCAACACATTTCCCTGCCTAAAGCGTTAAACTGGTTTTATAGCAGCATCAGCAAGGTTAACACTGGGCACATTCAAAAGCACAGTCAAAACAGCAATGGCAGTTGCAGAGACCTCAGTGACAGGCAGGATAAACTGTGAGAGCCAGTCGATACAAGACACCCCCTCGCTATGTATCGCACTACAGAAAAACTAACTGGAAGCTTGTGTTTATAAGCTTGAAATACTTAAAAAAAAAAAAAGTAGCTCTTCATGAAGACCTGAAAGGGATTAACTGAGTGAGGTAAGCTCAACATCACCACTTTTCTACAGTACCTGAACTGTTATCACAGTTCCTCCTGCAGCCATCTGCCCTGAGTCCAAACCTACCCAGTCCCTCTGGACCCTCAAATCACCAAAGTTCCCAAAGCCACAGCAATAAAAATCCACACCCTCAGATTCTGACTATTAAATGGTTCCTCTTGAGCACAGACAGCCATAGTGACTTTGTATCTATTGTTTCTAGCCTCAGCTAGCACCAGTAACTGGAAACAAAGCAAGGTGGCCTTTGAGAACATTCTGAACTCACACTGTAAACAGGACTTTGCTGTACAGAGTGACTCGTGCTAATAGTAAACCAGCTCCTTCACTGTAAAACACATTTTGAAATTCCTGCTCCAGGATGGATCTCATCACAGATGTACCCTTTTTGTTTAACAAGCTGTCACCTTCTGACCACAGCACACATCCCTGCTGAGCAGGCCCTAATACACAGGAAGGGCTGCCACAAGCAGCAGGCATAGACTTGATACACTGAGAACTTGCTCTCCCCAAAGGCGAGACCACTTATTGCCTGGGTGGAGAACACTCACCCACCTCCCCCAGCTCTTCTTCCTTCTGTTTCCCAGCAAGCTCAATTACATACAAAAGCTCCTCAGGCTAATCCTTTGCCAAATTAAAAGGAGGGTACTTGTGTTATGATTCTGGGGCCCGTATAAACTCCTTTGTAAACAGATGAGTTTATTGCCATGGATGAAAAGAGATTTCCTTTAAGAAAAGGGGAAGAGCAACTCCTGGCTGCAGAGTCCCTCCTCTTTCACTTAATCAAATGTCACAGAGCACAAGAAGGCAAAACTGGGCAATGTTATTATCACAGATAGGTGGCAACCACATATGGTGTCTCTGTGCTAATTAAAAGGCATATGTTCATATGCCTTAAATCATCAGATGTTAATTTAATCTTCTGAAGGTTACTCCACATCACCTATTTTTGGTGAAGGAAACTAGGCCTTTTTTACTGAAGTTTTCTCAGGTGTGAATTCCACATTACATTTTTGTGCTCCTTTGTAGCTGAATTATAATGCCTTTTCTGAAGACTGAGGTTACTTTTAATATTTACATAAAAACAGTACTCCAGAAAAAGCCACTGAAAACAAGAAGCAGTCATATACACCAAGAAGTTAAATCCTCGAGCAATTCCTCTTTGGGAAGCAAACACCTTCCAGTCTGAAACGTCACTGCAGGCAACAACACAATGTAAGAGCTAATGAAAGCTTTCTTTTAACTGTTTCAGGAAGACAAATTCCAATGATACAGTCTTAAATGTGAACTCATAAAACCAATTATCGATACGTTCTTCATCCAGCAGAACTGAACCTCGGTTTCTATCACACAGGTACACTGCGAATAAGCACAATGGCTCTGAAGTTAGGCTCTCAAGGTTCATCCCAGTTGCTGACACCACCACCCAAAACACGTTTTTGGGGTGATAAACGAGAACTGCCCCGTGTTTTGTAGAAAAGGACAGTCAGGTGCAACACCAGCAAGTAACCTGTCCCTGGAGCTGCTTTTCCCCCTGTACTCAGCACTGGTAAGGCCACACCTCGAGAGCTGTGCCCAGTTCTGGGTCCCTCAACTCATGAAGGACATTGATGTGATGAAGTGAGTCCGCAGAAGGGCAACACCGCCTGTGAAGGGTCTGGAGCACAAGTCTTACGAGGTGCAGCTGAGGGAATCAGGGGTGTTCAGCCTGGAGAACGCTCAAGGGTGACCTTATCGCTCTCTACAGCTGCCTGAAAGGAGGCTGTAGCCAGGTGGGGGTCGGTCTCTTCTCCCAGGCAACCAGTGACAGGAGGACATGGCCTCGAGCTACACTAGGGGAGGTTTAGGTTGGACATCAGAAGAAATTTCTTCACAGAAAGGGTGATTAGACATTGGAACGGGCTGCCCAGTGAGATGGTGGAGTCACCGTCCCTGGAGGTGTTTAAGGAAAGACTGGACGTGGCACTGAGTGCCATGGTCTGGCTGACGTGGTGGTGTGCTAGGCCATAGGTTAGACTCGATGATCTCAGAGGTCTTTTCCAACCTACTTCATCCTGTGATTCTGTGTTTCTGCCTCCCCCGTGCCTTCACCAGCCCTGCATCACAGAAACCCCCCCGAGCCCGACACCGCCCGCCGCCCCCGCCGAGCTGCGCGCAGCCGGGGCCGCATACGGAGCGCCGCTCCCGCGGCCGGGACGCGCTCCTCCCTTCGCGACCCGGGCTGTCCCACCTTCATGGGGTCGGCGAGGTAGAGCTTCTCGGCGGCGCGGGTGAACTCCTCCCAGGCCTGGAAGTGCGGCATGGCCGGGCCCACTCCGCTCCCGCGGCCGCGGAAAGATGGCGCCCTGGGCGGGGAGGGGGGGGCGGCCGCGTGAGACGGCGCCTCCATTGGCCCGCGGAAAGCACCGCCCAATCGCGATGCTCGTGACTCGGCGCTCGTCGCCACAGCGCCCCCTGGAGGCGCGGCGGCATGGCGGCAGCGGGAGGGCTGCCGGCCTCGGGGTCGCAGGTTCGAGCCCCGCCACAGGTGGAGCGGCTGCCCGGGGCCGGACCTGCGGGTCTCGGCCAGGCCAGGCCAGGTGCGGGCTCTGTCCGCCTCAGCCTCCCACCTTCAGCCCACGGAGGCGGCGGACACACGGGTGAACCGGCGTGGAGCCTGGAGGTTATGACGGGAGGTGAGCGCAGGGCCCCGGGCCGTGTGTCTGAGGTGCTGTGTGAGCTCGGCTGGCGCTCGCAACTGCATCAATTCCCGGGTTTTCCCAGGCTGCGAGGTCCTTTCTGAGGCTGGATGTTGGCTTCGTATGGAACAAAAAGGGTATTTAGGAGCCCTCGCAGGTTTTCCTGGTCCTGGCTGAGAGGTGCTCAGGAAGGGATTGCACTGGAACTAAAGCTGCTGGTTTGGGAATGCAGCTCAACGGCATAAAATAAAATTATGAAATAAGGTCTTAGGGAGCCCTGCTTTTCAGTTGTGTGTGTGCGTGTGTAAAGCATTTGCATAAAACTTACTAAAATTCATTTCAAAAGGGAAATGAGGGAGAGGGGAAAAAAATTCCAAGATTTCTCCCATTATATTTTAAAATTCCATTTCCTGAAGTGATTTGTGTGCCTTCATAGCACAAAGCTTGTAGCCAGCCACAGAGCTAAGCTCTGATCATGTCACACAGCTTGTGTAACTGCTGCGATGACAATAAACACGTAAAACTTGCAGTCTCTATTCTCTATTTCATGGGGACACACTGAGAACCCAAAAGCTCCTGATAATGAGTCACAACTTCAATTTAGTTTTACTGAATGCCTCAAACCTCAACAGTGTGGCCAAACAAATAAACTGGAAGGTTTAGGGTAGATCTACATGTGAGGGGACAAATTATGCAGGCTGTTGCAGTCTCCACTAGCAACATGGGGAAATATTATAGCTGGAGGTTTTTTTGACCACAAAAGGCACAATAGGCCCAAGAGAAAACGAAGAAATGTGGCATAGAAATAAAAGGGTGGATGGGAGGTAAGGGGAGAAAAACTAGAATGAATTTCCCTGAGTCAGTAAAGCAGAAAATAATTGTTACTGTGGGGATCAACTCTGAAAAAGTCTGCAGCGATTAGGCTGCCAAACTTCATAAATTGCAACTTGTGGGTGTTATGTGGCCTAAACAATTCTGTTAAAGGGTTTTGCACCAGTGAGTGGAGGTTATGGAGAGTGGAAAGATTTAAGAATCTGGTTTTTTTTTCTTTCTAGATTAGCTCACAAAGTTTAGATGCTTGTGTGTCTGAGAACTCAGCTGTAGAAATATATATGAGTTGTCTTTCAGAGATGCTGATAATCAACAGATCTCATTCAGGTGATAGAGGCATTGACAGAGCCTAAAGCAATCAGCCCAAGCACTGGAAGCACCGAGGGACTATTTCTTCACTACATTAGGTTTTGGGTAGCTATTTATAACAACAAAGTGGGAATTGTGTTTGGTAGAGTTTATGTAGAAGATGCAAATATGTGAAAATAAAAGATGTGGGGGAGCACAACAGGTATAACTTTTTATAGAACCATTGTTCACCATATTTGGATTCAGGTTTTCCAGTGGGACAAGGATATTCTTTCTGAAAAAAGAGTCTCAGTTTTGGGCTGTCCCGTCATAAGCACTTTAGAGTTGCTTTTTGGAGGACTTTAGTTTTGACTTAAACATTCAGGATCTTTTATGTGTTGATACAGAGCTGTCTTAGGAGCTTGCCAATGTCCAGTCATTAGCCCTGTAATTCACCATGTCTGCAGTTGAGCTAATGCAACAAAGCAAGATTAAAAAACAAATCCAAATCCATTTTGGTATTTCTTTTTCCTTTACCTAGATTATTTCTGTGATCCATTTCAGGATGCAGCTTCTAAAACTGCTCTATATGCACAACTTTGCAGGTGACAAACTGCAGCAGCCAGGGCAAGGAACAGAGAGAGGGATTTTGTAATTGGCCTTGCCTCTGAGGAAAATGTGATGTGTCACTATGACAGTTATATACAGCCTAATACACAGTGCTGCATAGCTGGTTCCTGGCTGCAGATCTTAAGGATTTTGTCTTCCCTGCCACTGCCACCACCACCTACGGCCTCGCATTGCACTGCCACAGTTGTTTGTAACTGCACTGGGGATCAAACCAGTGCTGGGATTAAAAGCAGCACCGTTTTTAGCAACACGTTTTTTTAACTGAGATCAGTTCGTTTTTCCAGTTTACTGTGTGGCCTTACATACTGCTGTGCTGACACAGCTGTTGAAAACGTACCTTTTTTGGTGGCAAGGCAGGATATGGGAATTCCTACTGTTTTTGCTGGCTTGCCACCAAAAAAGAGGGACTGTATGTGAAACCACCCCCACTCCCGGTTATCCTGAAAGCAAGGCCAGTTGCTGAAATCTCAGCAATTAACTAGAGAAGCTATTTCTGAGCCTCGGGGAATGTCTCATACCTGTAGTTAGTGTGCTGCTTCGCTCTGTTGTTCTCCTCTTGCCTGGAGAACAGAACATTTTCTTGACATGTTTGGAAAGTAAGTTAGACCACTGCAGTTATTCAGCTGTAAGTTGTACTTGATGTATGTCCAAAACTGTATTTTTCAAGTGAGCTCCAGTGAATGCAGTAATAGTAGAAATCTTTCAATGGGCTTTCTGTTTAGTGAAATAAAATGAACAGTTGTTTATCACTGCATGGAGTGTTTGGTATGCAGCCAATAATAATTTAGTAGTTAGTAAGAATTCTGCTAAAACATACATACTTATCTTGCTTTCTTTTCTTGACTTTCTACTTTCTGCCATGCAAGAAATCATTCCAATGGTCTTAATGGCCATTCCATCACTTGCAAGTGAAATCTGGAATGCTATAAAACCTCATTTACCCTTTCCTCAGTCTCTCATTGTATATCCTTGCTGTATTCCCTAGACCACCCTAGATAATTTCTTTTTTTGCTTGGATTTAAGACCATAAAAAGCTATGAAGTAATAACGTAAGTACTTGTGTGATGAAGATTTTTCATGTGGTTTTTCCTCAGGCCTTTTCCCCTCATCCAACCTGTATGTACATGATTAATGACCTCTCTTTGATCAAGCTTCTACATGCATTGCCACTGCAAGTTTTGCTTCGTAAAGTAACATTCAGGCATCTGGATTGCACATGGTGATTTCTTTAGGTTTTTTATCTAGAATCTTCCTTTGCATAAATGACAAACTGAAATAAAAGAGCAGAAAAAGACCTTGCATCATATCTTAAAATATCGTCCACGGAGATCTTGAGTTCTTGCAACTCCTACAAAGTTCGTGGAAGTTGCAGCTGCTCAGCATCACTCAGGGTCTTGTTCTTCACATTAATGTTTTTATTTGATCCAAAGCAGGTGCCATATTCTTATTTGCAAAACTACTTTTCTTTCCTGGATAAGGAACTAAGATAAGAGTATTAAATTCATTAAAATAGTTATCTATCACCATGGGTATAAAAAGTGGTCTGCCCAGCTAAAAGAAGGTATGTATAGAACACTGTGCTTTATCAAGCTAAATTATGGATTTGATGGGAAACAATAGCACGAACTCTGATCTCAGTCATACTGCTGTAAATCCAGAGTTATTCCGTTTATTTGATTGGCTTTTTGTGTGTGTGTGTCTTTAACAGTATAATTAAGAGCAGACTTTGGTGCTGAGATGTTAATCCTGTTCTTGGACTAGGAGCAACAGAAAGTCAGCGCAGTCATTCAGGTCTGAGAGAGTGTTAATGAGGAGTTAGTTACAAGGCAATTACTACTGCCAGGAATGCTTAGTGCTTAAAGGAGATATAGTTGCTTCTTTCAAAATAGCTTCAGCCCAGCCCTCAGTAAAGTTGAGGAGAATCCTGAGCATTGTGATTATACATTCCATTCTTGTGTGTCTGAACCAGCCTGGGATTTGTACTGATGCAGACTTCAATCACACGGGGTTATTTTTTGCTTTGAAAGGGCATTTATGTGCATAGGGGTGCAGATAAATCTTGAATACACTAAGATCCAAGGTCTTTGACATCTCACCGGCTTCTGCATCTCAGTGCCCATGAGAACCAAGTCTGCAGTCAGAAGCAGTTTGGATTTGCTTCTGGATGGGTTATAACATGCCAAACTGAGCCACAGGTTTCACTCCACAGCTCTTGAAGGAGCACAAAACACGCGTCTCCTTTCTGTGGGTTTTATGTTTTACACAGCTTGGCTGATGGTTTTGCCAGGTTGAGCCATACACAGTTAATTACATCAGTGCTAATTTTCTATTTCTTTTGCACTTACTGAGTGATTCAGGCTCATACTGTCATAACAGGGTAATACAATAGTGGTGTCACTTTGTTGTTAAAAGGCAGTTCAGGACAATTAAGGCTGTATGTGGACAGCAGGATTCTGGGGCCCTATCCTGGTGTCTGTCACAGCCAAGTCACAGCTTCAAGGCAGGGTGAGACCTGGATGCCTGTTGCTATCCTCATTCCTTTTCCCCAGTGCCCTTGGTCCTTTGAAAGGAAGCACACTCCAAACATGTCCTTGACCAGGGCCACTGGGGAGCCCACAACCTTACGCACACCGTGATCCACACTTGCCATACCTTTTAGCAATGACCTTGCCCAAGGCAGCATTATTTCCTGGTTTGCTTTAACTATTAGAAAAGAAAATGTCATTTAATATGGTCTAATCTGATCTTGCTTTATGTCAGGGAGTATTTATGTGTGGATGTCAATAGCCATTACTGTAGCAAGAGAGCCGTTCCTGCATGTGGCTATCTTCTACCCTTAGTAGAAAACTGCCCTTTCATTTTTGGATGCTGTTCTGACAGCGTTCTTGTTAAGCTGCTTGGTTTTGATAGCTAGAGAGATTCATCCCTTCCTGTTAAGTGGTCAGTTTATTCCCTTCAGCATAATAACATATTCAAATGAATGTGGTGTCATGCAAGAGACATATGCTAGAGAGTAGGCTCTGTATTGTCACAACACTCACTGCCTGTTGAGGTTTGAGAATGAAATAGCAGTCCTCGTGATGGCCTTCAGGGAAAAGAGGAGCACATCTGGTAGCCAGCTCATGAACCGGCATTGGAAGCGCTCTGGAAGCAGACAGACACTCTCAGCATTAACCACTCATAGATTTTGTATCACCATTATGTGGATTTTCTGAGCCTGCTTAAGACGGGGTTAGATCATCTGCTGGCACGCACTGGAAGCACATTGATTTCTTACATTAATCTTTAAGTAGAAAAGCTTTTTATTTGATAGGCATGACTTAAGGCTGGTTTACCTGTGCTGTTCATACTGCCGTGGCTGACGTAATTGAAGAGTACAAACAACCAGAACAGACAAGTGAGATTAAACGCTTGTAGCGATACCTTCCGAAGGCCTCTGGAGCAGTGTAACTGCAGCTGGGGTGGAAAGGCTTTTGGACTTTTTAACTAAGTTGGCTTCTAATTCTAAACTACATGTCTCAGCCCAGATCAAATGGAAATTGCTTCCTTCTTAGTTCAGCCTGCAGAAAGGGAGACATGAGCAGCTCCTAGCCTGCTGTAATGCTAAAGCCCGGACTTTCCTGGCAGGTGAACCCTGCCAACTTCTTGCTTAAGTTAGAGTAACCAGCTCCCCCTTCCCCCATGCTGTGGCAAGCCAAGCAACCTGAAGCTGGTGGGAAACAGTAACTTCTACTGTTTACAAAGTAAATTCATACCTGTCCCTGCAGTCGCGAGACCTGGTTTCAATGGACTCTTGGTTTAGCTGTGTTAGTAAAAGAGGCTGGTAGTCCCAGCCACTTGTTGTTGCCTTTCCCCAGGAATTAATGCCTTCTCGTGGGGTGTTTGCAGAGATGCTTGTGTGAGTGCCCCTTAACCCACTTCAATCACACTGAGTTAGCAAAAACCTCCTACTTAATCCATTTAAGCTAAGTCTGGCTCAGGTTGACCAAAGTAGGTTAGGGGGTGTCCACACGAGCCTACTCTGCAGGCAGATCCAAAGAGGTAGTAATTTCCACAAGAAGCAGGACGGGCTGAGCAGGGGTAGTGGATCTGAATCAGCAGCTTCTCCCATCCTTTGGCTGCAGGCAGAGGAGGTGTGATGGTTTCACTCACAGGAGTGTTGGGCAGCTTGGCGGGCAGGTGGAACTTGGGAAGCCACAGCAGTGCAGCTGTTCTCCCATGCACCCCTTCCCATGGTTACAACAGTAGAAGAACTTTGTACCAAGCAGCTGTGGCCAAGAATGCACAGCAGAATAGAGCTTCTGCAAGCTCCTCAAGCTCTCCTGTTCGAGTCTTTGTCCTTGGTCAAACATTGGTGGAGATGGAGGTCCGAATTATGGTCAAATTAGTGTCAAAGTGAATTCTAGTGTTGCCAATTCCTGGAACAGCTACAAGCACACACATTCCTTTGATGTCTGCAGTATGGCAGCTTTCTATAAAAGATGTCTGATACAGAGCTTGTGTAGCTATTGGGCTTGTAGGCCCACATAAAACATATGTAAGAGCTAGGATCTGTGCTGAGAAGAGCTTCCTTATTTCCAACATGGTGCTGCTGTTAAGATCCTTGTCACAGAGGTTGCAAGTATTTACCTGGCCCTTTGGTTGGTTTGGATCTGCAGAGGAATTTTAACCTCAAATCTCTAAGTTTAGCATTCTCATAAGATTTGGAGTAGATTAAAAATATGAAAGGAGTTCTAGGTGGTGTTTAGGAGTGGGGGCAGGGAGAATATCTGTATAAATTACACTCTATTACTGTGATTTTATGTTGAAGGGATAACCTCTAATAAGATTTGAAATGTGCCCTAACCATTGCATTCGTGCTGTGGTGTTTTTTTCCTCTCCATTAGCAACTTTTACTGATCTCATTTTTCTTAACACTAAGTTGGTCAAAGGTTGAAGTGATCTTCCTCCTTCAGGAATTAATGACAAAATTCTCCTTTCTTTTAGATGAGACAAAAGTTGAGAGGTCGCACAGATACCAGGAACACACAGGCAATGGACGTGAATGAAGGAGGAAACACTCACTGCTCTCACCGTTTCAGGGCCCCGAGAAAGATGAGGGGCCTTCAGGCAATTCCCAGATTGCTGCTGACCCTCCTGCTTTGTCTCCCTGCCTCTTACCCACTCCTGGTTGGGAGGGAGAGGAACTAGAAATGGTAGCTGCATGTTTTCTGATGAACCTCTGTACCAGATCTCTCTGTATAAAGGATTCAGCCAATCTGTGTCCCCTTTATGCAGCACAAAGAGATGAGGCAGGGCATTGAGGCTGCTCATACATATTTCAAATCTCTTTCCTTTTTTTTTTTTTTTTTTCTGTAGGGTTGTTTTCACTTTTATTTTAAACAGGGTAAATCTGGCTGCCCTAAAGCTAGCTCATCTTCTATATAGCTTACTCTTGTTGATTTAAAAACAAGGATCATGAGAAAGGTTTGCCAGTATAGCATTTGCTATGCAACATTTACATGCAACTGCTTTGAACTAAATTCCCAGCAGAAGTGAAAGGATTTTGAGGCTTCCAGATCTTAGCAGACTACTGGGTTTTTTTGCAGACAGAAATCTGCATCATATGTACTTCTCCAGAGATCCTTCCCAGTCAGCTAGGACTGTACTATCCTTCTCCAATCCCACTGAGGCAGCTTTTGGGAGGGGATTCTTCTGGACCTAGAAAGTTAATTAGTTTTGCTTACAAATATCTACCACTGAAGTGACTGATTACTTTTTGGAGGTAAGGAAAACTCATCTCTCGAGCTGAAAACAGCAAAAGCATGCGAATTTGTGTAGATTTTGATGCTTATTTCTCTTCTATGGGGCAACACGTTTCTCCATATGTGGGCAAATTTTTCCAGCAATTCCAGTTCAGTTCTGGAGTTGTAGGCTGAATGACAAATCTAGTCTTATAGATCAAGAATATGATCAGTAGTATTTGAAGGCTGTTTGCAAATCAAATGCTGGTACTTTCTAGGAGGATAAGTCTTGCCCTACCTGACTCCAGCCTGACCAGTTTCGCAGAAGCTGAGAATCTGTTGACACTGATAGTTTTTTTGTGAAACCATGATCTAATCCAGGGCCAGAGCAGTAAACAAGTGGTTTGTTGTTTAGGCATGTAAGGTAACTAAAGCAATTAAGGTAATGCAGGTCGCTTACAGGTGAGGTGAAGATGTCTCCTGGTTGGCACAGGAACCTCCTCACACCTTGGTGGTGATGTTAACTTCAGCAAGTGGATGCTTTTCCCCTTAGGAGCAGGATCAGTTTGATGCCCCATAAATCTTATTAGGTATTCTGTTCATTCTTCAGAGAAGTATCATGAGGGTTAATTATTTCTCTGCTCTGACTCAGACAGTGATTTTGTGCCAGAGGATTCTGGCACTAAGTATAATCCTAGTGATACCCTCAGTGAGGAAACCATTGTTAATGATGTTGATGAGGAAGCGCTAATGGAAGCTGAACCAGAGCCTGTTATAGAAACCGAGAGACCTAAGGCAAACAAAGGGAAGAGGTTGGAAACCTGGCTGTTTTCAGCTCTCTGCAGCAGATCTCATGAAAAATAACTCTTTGTCTTCTTCCCCCTTGCCCCCCCCCAATCCAAATGCAGGCTGCAGAATGGCTCTCCTGAGGCTGAGCTGTGCTAGAGGGAGGGAGGAGATGTGCTGCTGAAGTGGTGGTGCCGACCATCATTCCCTGGGGAAGATGTGCAGCAGGGGGCAGGTTTCAAATAGAGTGTTTCCTCTGCAAAATCAGGTTGCCAGATGGGGGCCGAGGCCCTCGCTCTGTCCAGGCTCCAGCAAGGCATTGCTCCAGAGCCGGTTGGCACTGTGAATTATAAATACATTGGCCATGTTACTCCATTTAGGACTGGTGCTCTGGAGTTAGATGTTGCATGAATAAAACATATATTCCATACTGATCTTTCTGCTATCAGTATTTTATTAACTCAGGATGAAAGACCAGTGATATTTACCTGCTTTTAACTGTACTGAGAAGGGTAGAAGGGCTCCCTGCACCCTGCATTAAGCACAACTTAGCCCTTTAAAAGTTTTCCTTGTCCCAAAGAGGTTATTTTCCTCTCCTAGCCTCATGTGGTTTCCAAGGCCCATGTTTAAACATACAATGACATAGGATAGATAGCTATTTTCCATACATGGCCTTGGTTGTTCAGCAGGAAGCATTCATTGCTTTAAGACAGTACTGAAAGGGATTCTGTTCTGCACTCCAAAAGAGCAGCAGGCGGGATTATCTTGGGTCACATCTTTCTTCTATTAGTCAAATGGTGAAACCAGACATCTGAGTTGTTTCAGTCTGTGGCCTTACCCTGTGCTTCCTGACAGATCTCACAGCTTTTCAGTTGTCCCTAGTTTATATGCAGGATTCTTCAGCCCCCCTGACAATCTGCATTCTTATTGGAGCTTTTTTCTGGTATCTTGGGCCCTTGGGAGATCACAGCCTCGCCTTGGTTTCTATGTGGCTGCATAGCTAACCACTCCAATAATTCACTGCCTTAGTCTGGATCCCTCTGCTGAACAGGCTTAAAGGTATTCACAGCCTTCTCCAATGTTTCTTGATGCTATTCAACCTATATAGTGTTCTTTCAACTTGCATTCTTCCTGGATGCCTCCAGAAGCAGTACAGCAGGCTCCAACATTTCCTGACACTGTGGCCCTTTATAGCAACCAGCAGCTTACACATTTGTCATTCAACTCACAATCTGCTTCACTCTTTCTGGCATCTTACGGTTGCTCTCTCATTCCCTAACATTCTATAGCCTTCTTCAGGCTCAGCAGCTGCTCCAAGAAGGTTCCTAAGGCTTTGGAGCTTTTTGCTGAAAACATTTTTCAGATTCTCCCTTATGCTCTCTAGCAACGAATTTTTTTCCCCCCATTTTGTGATATGATGTGTTTTTCCTTGGCATATTTATAATTGCTTCTTCATTTACCTTTATAGGTCCCTGATCTCCAGCAGCATGTGTTATTCCTCATAAAATATGGACACTCTGACTTTGACATTCTTGTAGTTATACCCAGCAGTTTTAGCCCTTCTTGATGTGATTGCATTCAGTAACACTCCCTCGTATTAGCTGACTGTCTTTTGTGTCCCCATCAATTCTCACCCTTCTCTGGTTTTCATCATCATCATCCCGAGGCTTACATCTCATAGCACTGTGAGGCTTTCTCAGACAACTCTGTCATGATGATGTGTCCTCTGGTTTTTTGTATCACCCTGGGACGTTTCTTGACATACATATCTTATTCAACTTCCCTTATGTCCCACAGCACTACGCAGACTTCCTACATCCTCAGCAACTTTCATGGTACTCTGATGTCCCCTGGCTGTTATCTGCCTCTCTTTGATCTTTCCCAGCTGAATCGCAGCACTCTCTTAATATCCCTCTCTCTATCCTCTATGATCTTCGTAGGCACCTCTGGCTTGCTAATGGTTATTTCCACATTCTATTTTAAGTCTGTTTCAAAACATTTTCACTCATCTACAAACATTTGCAATCATGCAGCCGAAAAGGACTTTCTGCTAAAGCAGCAGTTCAAGCATTTATTTTGTTTCTCTGACAACATTTTTTTAAAAGAAAATACGTAGTTGTCCCAATGAATTTTGAGAAGAGGAGGTTGCTACAGCATTTGCAGAAATGTACATGAGCAGTCTGATGCTCTTTTACTAAATGACTAAAGTAAGGTAAGGATTATACCGTGGTGAGCTTGCCTCATATGTAAAGACCCTGCAGAGAATAAGACTGGCACTGCTCTCAAAAATTTGATCCATAAATTCCATAAAATGAAGCAGTGCCTTTGCTTCTCTTTGTTAAAATGCATACCATTGTTCAATGCATATTCATGTAGTAATATTTGTAAAGTACTTGAAATATTTGGGCTCCGTGGAAGGTTAGACTGTTGCTATTCTTACGTTAGACATCTTTACTCATAATGATTAACAAGAAAATCCTGAGTTGGACAGAATAAAGCACTTTTTTGCTTGCCTGCTGGCTGGTCCCAAAACTTGTTTGATGTCTATGGTTTTCAGACAGAAAAAAAAGAAACAGATGCTGAAGTTTATGAAGCTCTAGAATTGGCTTTATTCTAATATTACCTCTTTAAAATATATGAGCATGAAAGGATAAAAGTTACATTTCTCATTAGCTATTTATGTCGTAGCATCATCATCATCCTCAAACTCAGCTGGTATAATGTAAGCCAACAGCATCCATTCTATATGGATATAATTCTAGAGTGAATATTCCTTCTTCATAAAAATTCCAACGCTCAAGTTTGTATACTTTGACTCTTTCCTTGTCCCCAGTGTTTTGATTGCAGTAAGAATCCTAAAATTAATTTATTCCTATTGTTTGTCTTGTGCAAACATGTGTTGCACCCATTCCTGGTTTCTACTTACAAAAATTACAGAAAAGCCCACGTGATATAAATCATACAGTAGTGCATTACAGCTTTATTTAGTTCCTTAGTCAACCGTGCTTTTAGTTATCCCCAGCAGTAGATGCCATGTTTAACAGTGCAAGGGCTACATGCTTGTGTGCTTACTTTATTTCCTTTGCTGCTGAAGTTCTAAAGCAGTCAACAGCACTTTAAATACGGATTTATTGCTGCTTACGCACCACTGAACTGCAGGGGAGGGAGGATAAAAATGTTACCCGGTACAGTGGGGTCAATCTCTTTTTGCATGAAAGGCCTGTTTGGCAGAGGGGGAAGAAGCTGAACCTGGTGCCAGATATTTTTGCACTAGCCAGGTCCTGTCATCAAAACTGCACAGAGGCTGTGCTAACTTAACTCTGCAGTAGGGTAAGGTTAACTTAAACTTCCAGATGTACACTTTCACAAAGCCCTGGTCCTTTCCTTCCTTCCTCTCTTTTTGCTTCTGGGACAAGTGCAGAAGCCATTTCAGCTGGCTGGACATCATCATCTGTGATGGTCGTCATCACTCTGGAGAGCTTAATTCAGCAAGTGATCCAAGTTCAGTCATGGCCTCACTGGGTATAAAGGTTTTTTTGTAACATGAAAGCTGAGCTGGACATGACAGCTTTTGGAAGATTTGAGGGGAAAGGAAAAACAAAAAATATTGAATATAGTCTATATTACTTTTGCACCAGATAGATGTCTCTTTTATTGTATTTCCTAAGACGGAATTTCCCTGGTGTTAAGGATTCCCCTGTGGGTGCAGAGCCAGCATCAAGGGTGCAGCCTGCTCTCTGATATAGGCTATCATCGTGGAGGCTGGAGAATAAACATTCAATAAAATTTAAGCTCGAATGGTCCTCCAGAGGTAATTGGGTCCAATCTCCATTCCAAGCAGGGCCAAGTAGATGAGACTGATCCCTGATGATCCTTCACTGAGAGATGGCCCATGGCGAAAGTAAAACCTTCAAGTTTAGATTAGGAAAGCATTTCTTAAACTTCTTCTGAGCTTAGATAGACCTCTCATGAATCATTTGTCTTCCCAAGATTTTTCTGAGTGCAGCAATTCTGCCCAGACTAGGGAACAGCTAACTTCTGCTGATAGCAACAGCTCAAATTCCTCCAAGGTGAGGGAGTGAGAATTGATTGTAGTTTACTTGTTTGACGTGTGAAGATCCATTTCTTTGCCTTGGAAGAACTGCACTGCAGTGAACAGTTACATGAGCTTGCATAAGTACTTGCAGCCAGTTCTCATGCCCATATTCTGCAGGAAATGAGCAGCATCTAGTAAGTAGATCAATTATTTTTCTCTATCTTGTTCTTTTTACTATATATTTCTTTTTCTTCCTGTGATTTGCCTAAATTTATGGTTCATCCTTCTTAGCTAAGAAAGAAAATATTTTTTTCTCTTACATGTCTTAGACTCCTTGTGATTCTGTTTGAATCCTTTTTCATTGTAAAGGATAGTCTTAACTGTCTTTGGCCTAGCAGTGGACAAACATCAGAAACAGAACTGCTGGTATATAAGGAGATTGAACATGGGCAGTGCAGAATTAAGTTTTCTATTGCTTTTGCTTTGTAATTTGCCTCATGGTTGATGCAGCGGCATTACCTCTAGCAGTGCTGGTTCTCTCTCTAGTCTCTGTATTGATATTTCTCCCAATAAGTGAGAAATCTATTTTTGTGAGCATCTTGTGACAACCGGCTCAAGTGACACAAGCCACTGAACAGCTATTGAGCAAATCAAGGCTAGATTCAGAATAGTAAATTAGAGGGCCAAGTCTCCACATTCAAATAGCAACAACAGATTAATCTGGACCAAGTTTTTGTCCTTCAGTTTCTACTTGGTGTGACAACTGTCCACTTAAAATAGCATTTAAATGAAAAAGAAAGGAAGCTGTGTCAGTCCTTTCAGTCCCCCTGCGGTAGATGTTGGTACACCCCTAATGCATAATGCACAGCCTCTCCAGAATACACATCTCTTCAGTTCCCAGTATCTGCAATGTTATAAAGCAGTTCAGAAAAGAAAGGGAAGAATAACTTCTCCAAATGCAGCTGGAGAGAGAAGTTTGAGGGAGCACTGGATATAATTACCTGAGCTGGACTCTAGCCAGGAGAACGCTGAGCTAAGGAACAGTAAAGTCCTGACTCTGCACAAGGGATCCAGACAAATTTAAAAGAAACTGCAATACCAGAAGTGGGATTTGAGTGTCTGGGAAGACGTTTTAGAGAGTGAATGAATGCAAACTAAGGCCTCCAGGGAGTCTGATAGGAAACAAAAGGAACAAAATGAAGAACAGATTATAATGGTAATATATATGGCACTGTCTGCCTTACAGGCAGTCGGGGCTATCTGGTAAAACTGTATCCTCTGCATGATCTAAGAGATCTGTCTTCTCTGAGTTCATTTACCTCTTTACCCAAGCCAGACTACATGAACGAGGATGAAAATAAGACATGTACTCTCTGTTGTGTTCTTAAACAGCGATGAATAAGAACTGAGTCAGACCTGATAAATATGTTAAATCTTTAACATAGCACCGGGTTAATTAGCCACCATTAATGGAAAGCTTGTGCTGGAAGGATTTCTCTCTGTTTGACTGCTCCCCAGCTAAGGAGAACTGGTCTCAGCTCAGTAGTATTTTACCTTTAATCACAGATTTCTTGAAGGATAGTTATTCTACCACTTGGCTACTGGTTTTTGACAGGACTGGTGTCATATAAACATTTTAATTTTCCTTCACTTATTCCTCTTTTACAACATTTCCTCTTGTACAAAGTCTTCACAACTGCAGTATCAGCAAGCCAACATACCCAGTGGAAGGATGACAAAAGGGTCTGCTATCGACTACCTTTCACTTTAAGGTCCTATTCTTGGGGTGTTTTTTCACATTTGTTGGGAGCTAAAAGCAAACTCAGGCAGCTACCATTGCACAGACCATGCTCAAAGCCTTTTGGTCCTTCCAAACTGTTCTCATTCAGGCACTCTCAATTCAAAGAGAAGCAGTTTAAAAAGGAATGCAAATGCAGAAGTGAAGAGCTGATAGATTCGAGCAGGGAAGGTGGTCCACATAGCAATGGTAAAAAAAAGGAAAAAAAAACCCGAAAAATAAAAAAAGGAGGGGCTGGAAGGAAGGTGGAACATGACGAAATCCAAATAGGGTAGCATTTGGGATTTGAAACCGTGCATTTTTCCCACTGGCAGGTTTTTTTCTTCCTTTCCCTTAGTCCTTTCTTTTTTCACATTCCTTTTCCCCCTGGCTCATTTGTTTTATGCCAAGAGGCTTATTTGTCTTTCCTGGCTCATTTGTAGTGCATCTGGATTTAGGCATTCTGATAAATCAGTTGCTCTGAAGACTGTGATCTAAAAATGAATGTTGAGTTGGATTTTGAGCTAATTTAAAGTGATATACATCTGATGAAGTGAAGTTTAGCCATGTAAAATTCCACTGCTTGAGCAAATGCATAAACAATGAACATTATTCCCCTTCAGTGTGTCAGAAAAAGATGTTGTCTGCTCCCTACCAAAAAGATTATTTAAAATTTGAAACACGTACCTATAAATGCCTGTATTTTGCAGTTTTGAAAATCTAAGCATGGAAATGTATTATGTTAATACATAGCACACACTTTAAGAGATTGTCTTCTACTGAGCACATTATTTTGAGAAGAGCTAAACCTTTCGTTAGTTTTATCTGCCTGAATGTATTGGTTTAATTGTGTGTTTTATTTGCTTCTATAATATGTGTGCTTACTGTGCTTTAGCAAACAAATGTAAGCCAGGGTCAGAGTGCAAGCTCAGACAACAGTTTGCAATATTCAGCACCCTGCAGGATTTGGGATTTCATTAGTAATTTTTGGATTTATTTTATTATTAAACACAGAATGAGAACACCATGGAACTGATTCATCTTAGTCACTGTTCTTATATGACTGGCTTGGAATTGAAAAAATATATTTTAGAGACAGCTTTGCTTCTGATGTTAGGGAAAGCACTGATGGGAATTAGTTAGGCGCTGCATCTTAAAAAAAAAAAGGCAGATAATTAGAATCCAAATTTTAATCTTGCTGCCTTTGAAAGCCAAACAAAATCAGTAAAAATCTAAAATCATGTCCCTTGCTACTTTTCAATTTAGTCAGAGCAAGCCTGATTTCCACTTATGCCAAGAGCTTTACTGTGTGTTGAGAGATGAGCTCTGGTGAATTTTGCTGCAGCAGCTACAGATGTCACTGCCTTGGCTTCCCAGCCTGCTGCTTTGCTGGAGGTTATTGCCACCCAACAACACCTCCATTTCATCATGGAAAACCTGGTTGTCTACTTACGTTCACCTCAACTGGATTCTTAACTGGATTTTTAACTGGATTTGCACCCATTTCCCCATAGAGGTGGAAGCACAGGCCATCAGCTGCGCACTCGGCCATCAGGTGGAAACCTCCATTAGAAGGACTGGAGGTTGGAAGCTCTTGAGTCCACCACAGCAATACTCATCTGTCAGTGGTGGGGAGGCATCAGCTCATGGTGTACCACAACTGTATGTGGACAGCAAATTATGCAAAAAAGAGATTAGGGGCTTTAATGGCAAGATAAACAAAAATACACATGTATAGAAATAATAGGACAAAATGCTGTAAGATTCAAACAAGAATTCATGTGGTCAGTAAAATGAAATCTTCCTTTTCTATCAAATACTTTTATTGTCATATGCATGACGGCCAAGTACCACCACATCAGTGGTGCCTAGGCCTTTTGTTATCTCTGAAGATATGAAAATTACACTCTGAATGAAAGTGCAAGAACACTGTGGCTTCCACTGGATCTACCACCTGCCATTTTAGTAAAAAGCTATCATCAACTTTAGATATTTGGACTGAAAAGATACAGATATCCCAGCCCTAACTCACTGTTCTTGTTCTGTAGTCCAACTGGAGACATGTTTGGACATGTAATTTCTTAATTAATTATTCACCTTAGTCCTGACTAGGAGCAAAATGCATTTGTCCAGCAAACTGTGTGCAATTGCTCTGAGAACTGCTGAGCTCCTGCCTTTTTGGTGTGCTGTTGAAAATCAAATTATATAGCTTCAGCAACAGTACTATAATTAGGGTCAGTGGAAAACTGTGGGTAGGATAATATTGTGGATTCTGCAATTTTTTGTCATGTTGCTCTATAATATGCCAGAAACCAGTAGTTTTATTGCTCTGCAGTGCATTAGCACTGTCAGTGAAACATCCTCTGCTTCCTGACGTGGGACTGACCCTTCTGTGAGCCTGTTGCCAAGGCTGGCCTCAATTTACAGTAATTCACAACTGTGCTCCTCCTGGAGTTAGTGGCAAAGCTCCTGTTAACTTCTGTAGAAGCTGGGCAGGCCTAGGCAGGGAAAATGGGGATAGATAGGGAAGATGACAGAGCAGAACTGAGGAGAAAAGCAGGCTATCGTGTTTCATTATAATCTCTCCAGTTATCACTGAAACTCATACTGGTATCACCAGGAGGTTTGTTCAAAGATTAAAATTATGTTGTAACTAAAATTTAATCAGTTCTTATTTTCCTGTTCTCCATCACACTGAGAAAATCTCTCCTCAAGGCTACTGTTGCTTCTGCCTCTGGGCTCTTAAGTTCCTCCTTTTCCTCCTTGGATGCTCTTTTGCTTACCCCTCATCCCCCCTGCACACCTTTCTTCCAGCTATTTCCAGATCTTGCCTCTTGGGGGGTGTCATTCTCTCCACTTGCACCATTCCAACCCCCAAAATAATGAGCTGTGGGCAGGCTAATCACTGACTGAGATGTGCCATTGCTGGCCCTCTCAGCCAGGAGAATACACCTCTTGAGATCATTCTTTCAGGATGTCAGCAAATTCAGGCAAACGTTACGAGACTGATATCATAGTTGGAAGGCTGCCTAAGATCAGTTTTTATCAAAAAAATTATGATTAAAAAAACCCCTGAGTTTTAACTCTTGTGACTCTAGTGGTGGTCTGAAGACGTAATACAAGTTCAAACAATTATAAAGATAATGCAAGATCCAGACTCACGCTTCATTCCTTGTGACAGAAGAGGGAAATAAAAATGAAGAAGGAAAAAAAAGATGAGTTAATTGTGGAAAAGCAGAACAGAAACAGAAGAAGTGGAAAGGAAAAGAGAGATGGAGAAATACAGAATGCTCTCATTTTTTTTGAAAAAGTATGAAAAAAAGCACCAAAAAAAGAAATAAAATCTAGGGAGTGAAGAAAAAATAAAAGGAGGAAGAGTAGGAAGAGTAGCATCGTAAGCTGGGGGTTGGTTGAATTCAATTTAAGCGCTGCAGTGAAAAGTTCCAGCTATGGAATTACAATCCAGATTCTTTAGATTGCAAAGTTGTCTGTGAAGAGACTGGCTCTCTGACTTAGAAACTACCACCACACAAATACTTACAAATGCTAAGAATAAAAGGTGAAGTAACTGGTGCACCAGATGACTTGGAGGAACCTCTGCATGAGGTGGCAGAAATAAAGATCGTATAAAAATGGAAGTGATCCGAGCAGATGAGCAATGGTTGAACTCCAATTCTTGTATTCCTGTACTTCCTACTTTTTGAATGTATTTTCATTTCAAGTTCCCTGCAAACTAGTTTATGTGTATACACACACACACACAGTCACACATATATCAAAGAATTTCACAGCTTTTTAAGGAAGGAAAGTTGATTTCCTTTCACATTATACTACATTTAGTTCCTTTTGTTTCATTGGAAGAAATTCCAGATCCACAGATTGAAGTAGAAGTTGATGGACAGCTCTTATTATGTAGAAGTGTATCATCCCCTGTGCAGGCTGCAAGGAGACAAGGCATGCACTTTTTTAGTGGATCTCCGTAGGAAAAATAGAAATATACCGCAACTCAGAAATTCTGGGTTCTATTCCAGACTCTGGGAGGAACCCACCAAGGCACAGAGTCAGCTCTTAACACAAATTTGAAATGTTCAGCTCCTAGTTCTTCTAGCTTTTCCTTCTTACAGTCCCAATTTCTCCCCCTCTTAGCCTTACATCTGCTTGTCTTCATCCCTGTTTCTCAGTCTCCTTTGAGCTTCATGTTTTAGTCCTCACCATTGCCACATTCCAGCTGCCAGGAGCTCCTTCTTCAAGTCCTCATCATAGATTCTGCTGCTTCCAAGCTCCATAGGTCGGTCCCTGGTACGCCAGGTACCCCCTGGTACTTTGCCACAGGGCTGCTCCCCCTGCTCTCCCACCCAGCTCTCTATCACACCACACGAGTTTAGTCCAAGCCTGCCCATTCCTGACTGAATGAGTAAAAAGCAATTTTCAGAGATTTGATCAAATTGAGAGGCTCATGGTACGAACAGCAAAAGGTGACTCCTTGATATCAGCATTGGTGATCTCTCCCTCCTTCAGAGTAAGGATGGGTTAGGATTACTACCAAAAAAAGATGTGAATGTTTTTAAGACAAAATTTTGTAATACTGCAATTCAGCTAGAAAACAGTGAATTAAATGGACAGTGTAAAAACCTCAGATACAGGAAGCCTTAACTTTATTATCCATAATGTCACAACCTCCTTTCCAAAATAGCTACATCTGCTTTGAAAATTGCAGCTAAAGACCTCAGCTCACTTTAAACACATTTACAGTCTCTCAGACTTCCTAGGTCAGGGAAATTATTACTGTGAAGGCAGAAACAGAGATACAGAAGCATCAGAGGGCAGTTTCAAAGTGCCACAGGGGGACCCAAGGGAGAAACAGATCCCGCATTAGCCTGAATTCCCGTTGTATGCTAAATATCATAATTCATTCCCTGTGGTGTCAACGGATTTAAGGAATTCACAGTAACTGAAGCATAGAGAGTGCACAACAGGTATAGTAGGAAAGGCAGGCATCAGAGAGCTCATCTTATGCCATATATCAGAGAGACACAAGCAGTTCTTTTCCCAAAGAAATTTGTTATCTCAGATGCTGTTTTCTGTTGTATCAGTTATGCCAACAGTTAATTCATGTGTGACAGAGCCCAACCTACTCAAAGGTCCTTATGACTTACAGAGCCATGGCTTAAGAAATGAAGTTAAAAATTAACTCCTGAAAGTTTTTTGCTGACTCCACCTCACCAGCTTATTTGCCATTTAGCACATGTCATGGATTTACATACGAAACATGAGAGGTTTTTTGCTCAGATCCCGATGTCCCAAGGCTATGTGTGTGTACATGAACCGTATATAAAAGAGAGGAGCTCTGCTTTCCAAGTGCGAAAAGGAAATTGTTCTAATGCGAGACATGCATCATTGGCATCCCTTTCCCTTTGTTCCCAAACATGGTAAAGAGCAATAAAGCTGTTTGTGGACTATAGGGTGACGTCACGTAAGAATGCCCAGTTCCCATTTTTTTATGCATATATGTATATAACAATGTCAGTGCGGGCATCCAAAGAATTAATGGTTATGAAATACTGAGCAGCAGCAATGTATAAAAGGTAAATGACACACGGCAAAAGAATCTCCTTCAAATCACATAGCACATGAAACCATTTTGGTCTGTGACAACGACACCACTACATTTTTTCCGTGTTTATCCAAAGTAGCTTAGTAAGCATATCATGCATGCCATTCACTAATTCTGTGCACCAAAATACAGAGTGTGATGACCCTAAGCAATGTCTGCAGTGCTAGTAAGCTTGACAGAAAGGGGAACTGCTGATACTCCTGTAAAGTATTTATTTGAACTAATTTTTGCTAGAGAAGTGACAAAAATAGCTCTCATTCTACTACAGCTATTCAGCTGTTATTTTGGTGGAATTACACCTGTGTAAACTTCTTAGAGGTAGGAGTTGTGCACACGTTCTGTGCGCTAATGAGACTTCAGAAAAGGTTGTCAAGGATGGCACAAGGCATATCTATTATTTTTGATTCAGAACCAATCCACGTATCTTTTCTCTTTGCTAAAAAGGGCAATTTCAGGGTTTTTCTGGTGACTGAAGAAAAAAAGTAATGCTAGATGCAGGCCTCCTTCTGTCCCATATGTCTTAAGTGTACAAAGCTTTTTTTAGAGAATAGCTTTCTTTCAGGGCAAACCAGTTCTTACTAAAAATAATTCTTATGAGATCAGATAAAATGAGAGGAATGTTGTTGGCAGATCCTGGTGCCTTATTTACAAAAAAAATAAGGCTAAATCAGCCTAATCCAGACCTGTAATACGAGGAGAGAGCTGAAGAACCTTCCCTGTTCCCCAGGGCTGTGGTTGACAGCTCAAGAGCTATTTTGGTGGTTGTGGTCAGAGGATGCAAAGGGCTGTACAGATGCCTCCTCTGGTCTGCCCTAACCCCTGTGACTGGCCCACAGAGGCACACATGGCCAAACACTCAGGTTTTTGGAAAGGCACAGGGGCAATCTACATGCCCGTCTTGGGACCTGAAAACACAAAGTACAAGAGCATCTCTTAGTTTAGTAGCACCCACTTAGATATATAACTCTCTAATTATAAAAATTCAGGCCTACCTATGACAGAGCTAGAAATATAGCAAGGACTGGGTACATGCATGGAGGTGATTCTTCCAGCAGGTCTTGAGATCAATCACACCCAGCATGAAAGTAAAACTGAGATAGATGTCTTTCTAGTGTAAATGTGCTCTTGACTTTGAACTTCAGAGTTCTGTCTTCCTTCATACCAGTGTCTTCTCTCAAACCTTTAGTGTTGAACAGTGCCAAATCGCTGCCAGTTTCTGCTGTTGTGTATTATTTTCCATCTTTTTAGGCCATTTTTGAGGTAGATAGCAAGCCCCTGAGGCAGGGGCTTGCATCATCTATTAAAAAAAAACTCAGTAATTATTTATGATTCATTTGTGGGATGGGATTTCAGCATTTGTGTACAGTATTTAATAACAGATATGGACCACAACTGTTGAGCTGACAGGATGATCCATACTGTCAGAAAGAATGAAGGTGATTTTGCAGACTCTGCATGTTGTAAAATGCCTACATCAGTGGACAAATTTTGTGCATATTTACATTCAAATCAATCCAAAGCGTACCGGTTGCTTTCTAGTTGCATAAATATTTGTTCACACAAAGCATTGTGAATTGTGTATCCACACAGTTACTTGAACTGCACCAAACAAGCTTACTTGGAATTGTGTTGCCTGGTTTTACATCTAGCTTTCTTTATTCTTCATTTAAGAGCAAAACTGAAAGGTCTGAGAGGGACTGGGGCCTTTTTCTTCAAATAAAGCATTTTCTTATAAAGAATTCATTGACTTAACGTGTTAAAAAAGTGACCTTCCATCAGGTTAATTTTATTTTCGAACAAGATGAAGAATCCCAGGATCCAGTTGTTCATTTATAATTCATCACTAAGCTAAAGAAACGAGCAGAAAATGCATAGTTGTAAATCACAGCAGCAGCCACAGAACAATATAATGCCAAGCAGCCATTTTAGGGTTTCAGTTGCTTTATACCCTTTCCATATAATGAAGTCTGTTAAATTAATCCTTACGGGAATAATTCATGCAGTTCGTGTTTTTTACATGAAATTCCGAATACGAGAGCTTAATTTTGTGAAGTAAATGGTCTATGTTCTGTAAAAATTAGTTCAAGGTACTTTTTCTCGGAAAGGCTTCTTGCTTTCTAGGTGTAACAACAGTTTTATCCTTTTAATAAAATGTAGACCCATTCTCTCAGGAAAAAGAAAAACCAAAACAGAAATAGATTTCAGTGGAATTATTTCAGTCAGATTGAATAAAGGTGGCAACCGCAATTCCTGGCGTATTTTATTTAGAAGGATTTGTTCTCTATAGACAGGTACATAGACCAGATCCTGCCTTCTCTATTGCAGAAATCTCTGAAAGAAACAAACTGTTGCTGTTTCATTCCAGTCTTCAAAGTGAAACCCTAACAGTGCACCGAGTACAGACTCTACTCAGTAAATGTGTAACTCTAGACTGCCTTTTTTCCTAATGCTTTGCTGATGAAATTACCACACTCTCTCTTCCCGAAATTTGCTTGTGGATAGATGTATTATTTTTCTCAGTGAGAAATAATCCAGGTGTCCTATCGACCCTAAGGTTGTGCATTCTTTATTTCTATTTAAGTTAATTAGAACTGTGCAGATGTCTTTTCTATTTGATGATTTGCTTCCAGAGAAAGACTAGAGAATTAATTAATATACGCAATCTAATTGAACTGAAATCATAAGATTTTGTTTCTAGGAAACAACTTGTTAGTACAGTGGATCTAAAGTTGTGCATTCATATCTAATTAGAGAACGTATCATTTCAAGCCACTTCACCAAAGTTTGAGTCTGGGGTTAGTTTTTGGACTGCAAGTTTAATTTAGTTTCAGAATGGAGCTTAAGATTCCCAACATCCAGAGACCTGGCTGGGGCGTACGGGGGGGGAAACACGTGATTTTGGTTTCAGTTAATTTTAGATTTATTTCTGTTTATGAGATCAGTTGTCTCTTTCTAAAAGTGTTTTCATTTTGGCAGACTCCTCAAATGAAAGGCTTATTTCGAGACATTTCTTGTCAAGTAACTGATGTTGCTGCTGCTGAGAGGTGAAGGGAGACATATACAATGCTGAAGGGAACGTGTGGTAGTGTCATGGTAATGACAAGCATGAAACCAAAGATTGCCAACATCTTTCCCTCCATTGTGGAGGAGCTTAACAGGCAGTGCGGAGGGAGAACACAGTATATAGTGTTAGCAGATCTATTCCTCCAGGCTGTTGGGTGTGCTCTACTAGCCATGTATTCTGAACATGGACATGATCTGTGTTTCGTGTGGTCACAGTTTCTAACCCTTCCCTTTTCTTGCACAAAGATTCCCAGTAAGCTTTGCAAATGATCTATTTTTGATGAGAACAGGGATTGTTCATCATTCATTTCCACTGTGGTAAAGACACCAGAAACCAACAAAGATGAAATGTGCATGATACTCCTACTTGGATGAAGCCATGGTAAAGTGAAATATCAGCAAAAAAAAAAAAAAATCAAATCTGTCTTTTGAGGTCAATATTCAGAAATCTTGGCATTTTGATAAATTATGGAAGATCACTGTTCCCAACTAAGCACTCCTTTCCGTCTTCCCCCACTAATGACCACCCTTGTGCAATTACTCCATAGTTTCTGTACCCATCTAAAATGATCATCCGGTTTCACAGCCATAATAATAAATTTAACATCAAACAAAGAGTTTCTTTACATAGTAACAGGAGAAGAGACAATGCAGATGCAATCCTGGACACTTAAGATGAATCTATTTTAATTGCCTTGTGGATGTTCTGCTGTTAGTTTAAGTCCCTCAAATAAACTTAGACAAGCCTTTCCCTAGTTCTTACAGTCAGCCAGAACTCCTTTGTATAGTTGCTGTAGTTGCTGTAAGAATGCAGTAGCTGGATAGAAAGCATTAAACGAGTGAGGTCAGCATCTCAGGAGAGTACGTCTGCAGAACTGCAGAACAGATAGGTAAAACCTAGGCTATGGAAGGAAAATTCTCAGCTTTTGAGGAAAACCTGTTGTGAAGGATTTAGCAAATGTACACAGTAGGATATAGGAAGAGAAACACATTTGTGTCTGCTTGAGAGCCCTCACAGAAACCAGTAAGATATGCAAAAGGTGAAAGTCTAAGGATTGGAGGGAGAAATGCTTATGAAGCTGAGCAATTGTCTGAATTACAGCTAACTTCACAAAACTCTTACATGAAGAATAAAAAATGCAAGGCAGCCTCTTGTGTGCTTATTTAATGAAAGTAATTAATGCATCTGGATCCACTTTTTTTGGTGCAAAGGGATCTTAATTATAGCATAAAATTCAGATGTAATTGATGTAAGAGATCTTCATGTAAATGGAAAGATGAGCTGCTATGCTTGAAATGAAGGGAAGAGGAAACACCCTGTTGCAAGGTCACAGTTTACATGGGTCAGAGTCTCATATGATTTGCATGTGCTAAAGGTCCAACTCACACAGAAAGCAACATGCTCAGACACTTCTTTATCATACAGACCAGCATTACATTGTCAGGGGTGAGACTGTAACGCAGTGATAATGAGGATAATTTGCTTATTTCTATGAGTTAAAAGATCCATTCTAAAAATTACCTGAAAATATACAAATTAAGAGTTTTGTAGAGTCAGCTCATTGATTTAGCTGTGCTCAGGCAGAGCTCCTGTGTCCAAGACTTTCCTGCAATCTGTACCAGACTGATCTTCCTGAAAAAATTCAACCATTTTGGGCTTTCCTCCGTTATACAGTGTAAGTAGAGGCAAGAACACCTTTTTCTTTGTTAACATATGAATGCAACCAATATTTATTTAGTAGGGTGAAATTCTCTACATCTCTGTACAAGTCACAGGCAAAGATTCAAAAGCAATGCTTTTAATCTCATTTTGTCAGGTTTGAAGACATCACTTCTAGTGATGTACTTTGACCTACATGATCTATGTATAAAATTCCCATAGGATTCCTTGGGCTAGTTCATCTTCTGAGCTCTATACCTAGCTCCTCTCTCTTCCCAGGCATATCCAGCAGCTTCCAGACTGCTCTGAGTTACCACAAGCATGGTCAATCCACAAGGACCATTATGAAGCAGGAAACCTTGCACTTTGGCAGGATGGGAGGCACATATCCCCTTTCAGCTGTCCTCTGAACTCTCCATTATGGAGAAGGATGTGAAGTGAATGATGATTTTTGTCAAGTGAATTAGTCTTGTAATGTCTCTGTTTTAAAACTCCTTTTGAGCTTTCATGATGAAGTTAAGAGATGCAAGGGTGATGCATAGCGGCTTTATCAGAATAGATAGCTGGACTTCTTTGGTTTTAAAATGGAAATTAAATTGATAAATGCAAAGCCCAACTCTACAATGGCAGACTGACTTTGGTATTATATTTTCCCTGGGATTTGGCTTAGAATAATGGTCTATGAAACATGATTCCTTTAAAAAAATACATTCCCTGGCTTTGTAGATTGATGAATTGTTCTTTCCTCAAGAAAAATGCTCATGAATTCCTCACAGAGTTTTGTAATTTTTTTAGTATTCTAACCTCACCACCTTTTTGCTAAAAACTCACTTCTTTACCTGCTCTTGTTCTCAGCCATTGCTCCAAAGGACCACACAAGCGGCTGGGTTTTAGGAACAGGCTTGCAAACTTGCATTGTTCCTCATTCAGTTCAGCATTTTTCACCTTATCAGTCACCTCTTGTGGAAAGAGACGGGCTTTTCATCTTTCTGGCATTTTTTATCTGAGCGTGCTTTCTTACCATCACATCAGATCATATTCATAGAATCATGGAATCATAGAATGGTTTGGATTGGAAGGGACCTTAAAGACCATCTGGTTTCAACCACCCCTGCCATGAGGAGGGACAACTTTCAATAGACCAGCTTTCTCAAAGGCCCATCTAAACTGGCCTTGAACACTTCCAGGGATGGATGCCATGATCCACGTGCAGAACCTTACACTTGGCCTTGATGAACTTCATAAGATTTACATGGGCCGACCTCTGAAGCCTGTCAAGGTCCCTTTGGCATCCTTGCCCTCCAGCATGTTGATGACACCACTCAGCTTGTGTCATCAGCAAACCTTCTGAGGGTGCACTCAATCCATTGTCCCTGTCATCACAGAGATGTTAAACCGTGCCAGTCCCAACACTGACCCCTGAGGAGCACCACTCATCGCTGGTCTTTAGCTGGACATCAAGCTGCTGATCACAACTCTTGGAGTATGACCATCCAGCCAATTCCTAATCCACCAAGTGGGAATTTCACCAGACTGCCATGACTTCTCATATATGATGGATAGTGGCCTAGCCACTTCATCCACCAGTTCCCTAAGGACCCACAGATGCATCTCATCAGGCTCCATGGACCTGTACACCTTCATATTCCTTAGGCGCTCTTGAACTTGTTCTTCTCCTACAGTGGATGGTTCTTCATTCTCACAGTCCCCAACTTGGTTGGTGTGGCTGGAGCACTTGCTGGTAAAGACTGAGGCAAAAGAGCCATTGAGTACCTTCTCTATGTCCTAGGTCACCAGGTCTCCCATTTCCTTCTGGAAAGAGCCTACATTTCCCCTAGGTTTTTTTTTTTTATCATCAGTGTACCTATAGAAGCTTTTTCGGTTGCCCTTGATGTCCCTGGCCAGGTTTAACTCTATCAGGGTTTTGGATTTCTTAACCTGATCCCTGGCTGCTCAGACAAATTTTCGGTACTCCTCTCAGGCTAGCCGTCCCTGCTTCCACCCTCTGTAGGCTTCCTTTTTCTGGCTGAGCTTGTTTAGGAGCTCTGGGATGATTTTACTGATGAGTTTGTGAATAAACTAACCCCATCAGATGCTAACTTTTATGGTTGCTACCAGCTTAGGACGATTCTAAACCATGAAGAAGTAAGTGATGGAAGGGTTTTTATTTCTTTGCAGATATGCCAATACTCTATATTGTTGTTTTAATAATAATAATAATTTCAAACAGTACGAAGCTGGTCCTTCCCTTTCGCCCACTGGTGTAGTCACAGCAGAATGAATGGATCATTGTTGTAAGAGTCATTTTGCCACACAAAGCAACCTCTATTCACAATTAAAGGTTAAAAATGTTCAACCAGTCATGAAAATTAAGTAAAATGACTGTCTGAGCATCCCTTATATTATAAACCAGTCTGTCTTCACTCAGTTGGTGCTACCTGTCTTCTCTTACAAATCTGCAGCACCTTTTAGACTGACAACAGCCCAAGTGGAAACAGTGTCATGAAACGTGATTTTTGTTTCTGTGTTCAGAAGCAAAGAGCAGTTGCCTGTGCCTTGAATAAAGACATGAGTCTTCCTCCCAGGACTAAAGACATTGGAGGGAGCTTAGAACAAAGCCACAAAATGATAGCAGAGGCTTTTATATAACTGAGCTATGGGAACATTGAAAAATCTTTTTAGTGACAGAGAGCACTTGATGGTTCAGGGATAGCTGATGTCTGAAGAAGACTGTGATAAAATTTACAGCTACTGAGAAGAGAAAAATACAGGGAAGGTAGAATATATCTAAGCACAGTAAGCCTAAGAGAAAGAAGGAAAGTTTTACAAAGAAGAACTTCCTGACAGTGAAATGTATTCCAGATAGTATAAGGTTGCTTTTGAACAAAACTCTTTAAACAGCCTAGTGAGGTCTTTTCCTAGCTCTATTTAATTACATTCTTCAGAAGATTAATCCTTTCTTACTAGCCAGGGAGAAACCCCAGCATTCAGCAAGGATTTGAATGTAGACTCTCCAGCAGTACTTTTTAATAAGTGGTATTCTTGGAAAGCAGTTGTTTGACCGTAGTACCTAAATTCCTGACTGCAGCATGACAGTCAGTGTCAAACACTCAGTATGAGTTGTTTAGAAATAAACCTGTGACATAGGAAATAGCGTATGAGGTTCTGTTCTGTCTGAGGGTGGAAGGAAAGAAAAGCAGAAGAAACTCCATCACTGTTTATGTGATTGTATTTGTGAAACATGGGAGGCAAACTACTAGAGGAAGTAGAGAATAAATAAATACTCAGCAGAGAGAGTGATTATTGTTGAGATCCAGATCCCTAGTCCTGGAAGTGTGACTTAGTGTGACTTAGGGCCAGTTGTAAGGAATTCCTTCTCGTTGATTTTATAGAATATATCTAAATTTTGAAATTGTTGCTAACTAGTTATAGTAATAATAACGGCATGTTTTAGCATTGTAATTTCTTAAGAGCTCATTTCTTCATGTCTTTTTATAGAAACATTAATTCTTTTGGCAAAAATTTTTGTGATGTTCTTTCTAAAATACTGAGGAAGAATATTTTTGCAACTGCTGCTTTGTATATTTTGGGTCTCATGCATGATTTATCACTTACTAAATTTGAAATCCAAATTACGGAACTGGCTATAGCTATTGCCAGAAAGCAGAATCTGCAGTGCTGGAAAGGACAAAAAAGGTTATCATCTGACTAAGCTGCTACCTTTATTGGAACAATATTTGTATTGTAAGTTACTTCCAGTTTTGCAATCCACAGGTGCTCACTCACAATAGCAAAAGTGTTGTCATTCATCTATAATCGGGACATTATTTTGACTGCACGTTATTCCAACTTTGCAGTCAGTGGAAAGTAACCAGTTATAGTAAAAGTGTTGTCATTCATCTATAACTGGGACTGTACTTTCATCGTAAGTTATTCTGACTTTGCAGTGAATGGAAACTAACCAGCAATAGTAAGTGTGATATCAGTCATCTAAAATAGAAGGGAGGAGAAAGGAGAAAGATGGGCAAAATACAGAACATACTTGCAATGAAGTCTGACCAGAATAATCCCAGGGTTTCACAATATTTTTTGCAATTCTTTAGGTTTTGGTTTGGTTTTGGGCTTTTGGTTGTTTGTTTCTTTGGGGTTTTTTTGTCTGCGAAAGATAAATAGCAAAGGGCAAGGTAGCATTAAATTGGTGAAATTTGCTACAGGCTTCAAACTGAAAGGCTACACCATCTCTTCTGATATCTGCCTGCCTCAATTAGGGCAGAATGAAGGGGTCTGGTGCAGTGAACGTGCTCTGGTAAAGTCAAATCTCTGCCAGTGTTGTGGAAGCTGCCTGCAGAGCTCAATGCAGTTTCAGGTAGACTGCACCAGATAACTGATACCAGCTGAGTATTTTAAAGCCAGCTCAGATATAGAAGACTGCAGTGTAGACATCCTGTAGAGTACATAGCTCTTCTAGGCATGAAACAGGCCTTTTTTTATGCCACAAGTGCACTGTAGGCACTTAACAATTATTAATAATAACTAATTAATAGTGGCCCAAATCCTTGGCTGTGACTGAGGAACTTAAAGCATAACTCATCTGGAGTTGTAAGAAAAGATGGCTCAAAACAATCTTAACCAAATCCTGGGCCAGCTTTGTGCCTGGACTTTCCTCCAGCATAAGACAAAGCAGTGGAGTACAATTTGTTCTAAGACATTAGCAAGGGAGAGCAAAGAACATAATGAATAAATTTTATTGGTAATGCACAAGAAGAAGGCAGACTGGTGGCAAATAAGACCATTAGGGGATAAGAGTATAAAATTAGATGGAAAGGAAGAGATGAGATTGGTCTATTGTGCTGGTCCTAAATCAACATTTCATCTCAGAAACCACAAAAGTCAGCAACTAAGCGGAGGTGAATGAAAGACAAGGGTCAAAACAACAATTATAATTTGTCTGAGTGTCAGAAAAGCATTTTTACACTCAGTACACAATGCACTGATTTACACTTGATAGACAGTACTTACACAAAAAGAGGCTTCAGCTCTTACTGAATAGCCTACAGCACAATACAAAATCTTTTCATGCTAAACCTAGGGGGAAAAAACAATCCCTTTTTCTTCAAGGCATTTTCACTTAAATATTTGAGTCTACTGGGAACAGACTGAAAGACATCTACCATACTCCCAACTCACGTCTAGAGAGGCTTGTGGTTAGATATACTGATGCTATTTGACAGTACGAGGGGCACTATTAGGAACCTTGTTGCAGAGAAGGACAGTGGAAAGCTTCAGCTGGTGTTTTTCTTTCACTTTGGAGGTGCTTGATGGAAGACCTATGAATTGTTTACTTGTGTAGGAATACTGAGCTTCACCTTCAGGAGCCAAAGGACTGTGTTTGATAGCAAAAGATCTGCTTCCTTTTCTGGTGGTGTTGTTTTTCCTTTTTTACAACAGAATAAAAATGTTATTCCTTTAAGAAAAGACCTTGCTGGCTATTGTTGTTGTTATCTGCTGAGTCATGCCAATCACTGTTTATTTTAGCATTCCTAGAGAATTTTAGAGATAGTTTTCTCCCCCTCCCCCAGAAGACAGTTGAGAAATACTGTCTAATTTCATAAATAAAAGAAAGCTAAAGAGTTTTTGGTTGAAAGCATTTCCTTTAATGGTCTGCTATGCAACACTTCAGCAGTTGGCTGATTCATGGAAACCTGAAATTGAAAATGACTTGAGGGTGAGGGAAAGCAAGAGGAGGACAGGAAGAATTATACTAGCCAGTATACTTTAACTATCTATATAAAAGTCTGATCCTCATTTTGTTCAACTAACCATGACCTCACAGAATTGGTTTGGGCGTCAGCTCTGTGTCTGGTCCAGAGCAGAAAATGTATTTATAAATTAGATTAACATAATCAGTGATGAGAACTATATATTCAATTAGTTAATTCACTTCTGTTTTGATAATCTCCAATGCCACCAGAAGCACACTGTCCGAGTAATTTTCTTTTAGTCCACCATTTTTGGAAAGGCCTTCACTATTACCAGGGAGAAAGCTCATGCTTTGTTGTTGCAATTCTCTACTTCTATTATATAGAAAACTGTGTTCTCTTTCTATACTAATTCTGTGGAAAATAATCTAAACAAGTGAAATTAAGTTCAAAACCTGAACTCTAGATGCATTAAATAAAAAGAACAATAACCTTCAAAAAACCCAAAACCACCAGAGAAACACACTTCTACCTGCTCCAGAAACCTTTCTGACTGTATTCTGCATTATGCTATGTACAGCCATCAAAGAAGGCCAAAGTGATCTTCTATAAGTGCTGCTATCCTAGGACACTGACTGTAGTAAGTACTTTTCCCTCTTAAATACAGACTTTCCAAAGAAACAAAGACTCCAGGGTGGGAGATGGTTTCAGAGAAAATGGGGGAAACCTCACTGTGAGAGAAAGGATTACTCTGCTTTTGCTTTTTGAAGCTTCTGGATTCCCTGAATGTCTCCAGAGCATTAGTCATGCATCCTGCTCATGACTCTGTATCAAGGGTGAGCCATGCTGATGAGATGCGATGGAGTCGGCTGGGTTTACTCAGGAGTAGTCTGCCAAGCCTCTTGCAGAGGCTGATACCGAACAGAAATACATTCTCTTCTGTTTTATGCCTGGTGATCCATTTCTTTAGCATTCAAAAGCCTTCATTAGGTTGTTTGGAGAGGAGGCAGGCCATACTTCTCAACCTGAGCTGGCCTAGCCTTTGGAAACATTGGAATTCCAGTTCCCAGCTGCAGCTGAGCAGCAGAAAATGCAAGTGGGAGGGATGCAAAGTGGTTTTGGGGTATTTTGAGCTGCTTGGATCTAGAGGAAGAAGGGCATGAACACAGTCCTTGGACACAGATTAGAAGAACCATTACATGGCTCTGCCTCATCAGTTGTCAGGGGCCTCAGGTTATTAGCGTGACACCACCAGCTATGAAGGCTTTCTGCCACATTGATTTTGTCACTGCCAGAAGAAGGGAGAGCAGCAGGAGGGGATGCAGAGGGCATTGACATCCATGCTGTGCCGATGGAGGATCCCGTCAGCGGGAAAGATAACAGCAGGATCGCACCAAGCGACTTGGACACATTGAACGATTGCAGCCTGAGAACACGCAGCTGCTATGAGAGCATACAGATTTCTCAATGCATAATTCAGTATCATAACATGTACACGACACTAACTCATTCTTCTGCTAGACTACTTTAATTTCTTGACAATAACCTCACTAAATTGACCTGGAAAGAAAAAGGCACTCAACGTTTATAATTTGATTTCTGCCCTATATAATTTTGGCTCCCCTCCTTCTCACGTAGCTGCTAATATGAGTTGCTGCAGATTTAGTATTTTGTTACAGATTAATTCAATGAGATTTTTTGACTAAGCTAGTGTCCAAAATGACTTTGCACTTGGTGACATCTGCGATGCCAGCATGCAAAATGATTCTTCTGGCATTTTTACAAATTCTGTTGTACCACTGAGCACGTCTTGAGAAATCCAGCTACGACCATATCTGATTTGGCTAAGAACACCAAGTAGTATAAGACAAATAATGATAATAGTTATTTTGCAGGAGTAACAGCTTCTGGCTATTTTCATTCCTTCTCAGGCAGACATGTAGCCCAGGCACACTTTCAATGTTTTGTATATACCTGTCACAGTCAAAATTGTTTTAGATTTGACTAATAAGACCAGACAGTTGCATCGGGACAGTCACATTATGATTCTGATGTTTTCTGCTGTAGAACAACTGATCCCTTCGAACAAAATCTTTCTGACTGTATCTACCATTCCTTCCACTGATGTATCTGCTGAAACCCATTAGACATACATCTTAGATATATCTATACAGATACATAGATATATCAGATACAGCTCTTAACGTTTCTATTTGGCTGCCTTCAAGAGACTTTTCATTGTCAGAACGGCTTTCTTTCCAAATCTTTTATTTGGAGGATGTTCTGGTGATAGGAAGCCCAGATCTTAGGAACTTCACGATGTCTTAAGAACTGAGGTCCACTGTTAGTCATTAGAGTCCTCAGTATTTGCTGGAAGCAATCAAGGTAATGTTGTTTACCAGACTGAATTGTGTCCCCATTTTCAGACTGTGCTTACCTAGTGGTCAAAGGTACACAATTTTTAAGACTGCGATGCCGCTTTTCTTCTGATTACTCATCTGCATTTTGTGATTCACCTCAACTGCAACGTTTTCATTGACATCATCTCTAGGCCAGCAAAAACATGTTTTCTTACTAAACTGTTCTTCATTAGCTTCCGTTTCAGAGCCTGTCCTTGTTCCTGAGTTAGTATTTTCTAACAATTGACCATTTTTTTCATTGACCACCTCTTACTGCATTACTAATACGATTAATTGACAGCGAACAACCCTGCCTCAGTACCACACTGATCGAGGAAGAGATTGTGTGCATAGTGTCAAGTAACTGAGATTCGTGGTAAAAAAAAACTTCACTGTGTGAAACCTACATCAGAAATACATAAAGATATGTATTTCTAGAATTCTTTACTTTTTTATATCTAAAAGTCTAGACATCTATAAAGAAGATTCATACGCATTTATTTCTCATGTACATTTTTAATAACTAGACCCTGGAAAACACTGGTATCCATGGGGGAAAATGAAATCGGAGACGCACGAGCACTAAGATGGCTTAACGGCATTGGAAATCACAAAGGCACTTGCTCATCACTTCTTTTAGCCGAGACGAAAGAGAAAGAGTATTCCGCTTGGCAGAAAGGAGCCGAACAGGAGCTGGGTTAAAGTTACGCATGAGGTTTGCTGGGTCCGCTGCGGGCACCGAGAACAGAACATAAATCCGCATTTAGGACAAACGCGGGGCTACGGAAAGATGCAGAGCTGAAATAACATTCCTGTGTTCCTGGAAAAGGCTTAGGCCATCGGCTTCCGAGGGCACAGAGGGGCGACTGCCCGCAGTGCTGTCGCCTGTCAGTGCGTGCCGCGCTCGGGCAGCGGGGCTGCCGGGGCTGCCTGTTCTCTCCGGCAACGCCACCGCTGCACCGACCGCCGGGTTCCCGGGCGGACAGAGCCCGGTGAGGCAGCGCAGGGGCCGAGTGGGGAAGGGGA